>NC_135802.1:156819137-157058393 GCF_964213995.1 Mustelus asterias | reverse complement strand
CTTTAAGACTGACGTACAGCTACGCATACGTACATCTTAAAGGAACATTGCTTTTGTGTGTGTTCCGTTTGTTCTCTGTGAGGTGCAGTCCCCATTGCTGTGTGGCTGCACATCCATGCAGCTGAGGGGCAACACTGCTTGCAGGGTTGAAAGAGGTTGCAGAGAAAGAGAGCGATTGAAGGCCTTGGAGGGATTTGGAAACAACACTAAGAATTTTACAATGGAGGTGTTGCTGTGATGGGAACCAAAGTAGGTGAGCGAGCACAGGGGTGACGTGACAGGTGAACAGGAATTGGTGTGAGTTATGATATAATCAGCAGAGATTTGAAGGGGCAAAATTTATGGAGGGTGAAGGATGGAAGGCAGGCTGGGAGAAACTCCTCTTGCTCGACTCGTCTTCACGACCGCTGCACTCCCGCGATTCTGACATCTTGCACACCGAGGGCGGGTGACGGCCACTGACCGCTGCTTTGAAACTTCGACACAAGTCATAGTTTCCAGTTTCTGCTCCTTCACCAACCCTGCTCTCCACCCGCTCCCCACAACCCTTCCAAACCCCCCACCCCCGCCGACATTCTCCATCAACCCTGTCAGCTTTTCAATCCATAACAGCCTCCATCAAAAAAGTACAGTCTTCGCGAGACCTGGCTGGGAGTCTCTCCAACTTTGATTCACTTATCGAACCATAGAATCCCCACAGTGGAGAAGGAGGCCATCCGGCCCATCAAGTTTACACCGATCCTCTGACAGAGCATCTTACCCAGGCCCGATCCCCGTAAACCCGTGCACTTAGCATGGCCAATCTACCTAACCCGCACATCTTTGGAGTGTGGGAGCAAGCCGGAGCATCCGGAGGAAACCCACGCAGATAAGCAGAGGGCATGCAGGCTCCACACACAGACAGTGACCCAAGCCGGGAATCGAACCCGGGTCCCTGGCATTGCGAGGCAGCAGTGCTAACCACTGTGCCACAGTACCTTGTAGCCGTCAAAGACAGGAAGTTTCACCTTTCTGTTGCAAGCTGAATTCAGATCTTGATGCCGAAAGTGAAAGGATAGTGTAACGACCCACTGAATGCTCACACGGCAAGATTTCCCTCTATACGCGATCTAATTTGACTGAAAGAATTTTAATGACACTATTCACATTTGATTTCAAATCACCATGCTTGTGCTTGCAATTTTGACATTATTATAGTAACATTATTAGCAGAGACATAAGAAGTATGCGTATACTTCACAATATATATATGTAAGATAGAGTGATGAGTGGATGGATATAGGCATTAATGTTAGACTGAGTAATTGTAAATACCTAGTACACTTGATGAGCTCCTTCTGCCTGTGAGGCGTTTCTTGTACAATGTATGAACCACCTTAGCACTGCCAAAGTGCTTGAATCTGCCCTTGACATTGTTGTAGTACCATTCCAAAGACTGGGTTCTCAGGAGCCTAAAAGGAACAAGAACAACGGGAATCAAATTTAGTAACGTTAATCTCGGAACAGGTTTGTTAAGCTGGACAAAGCCCAATCCATCGCGCAAACCAGCCTCCCATCCATTGACTCTGTCTACACTTCCCGCTGCCTCGGCAAAGCAGCCAGCATAATTAAGGACCCCACGCACCCCGGACATTCTCTCTTCCATCGGGAGAAAGATACAAAAGTCTGAGATCATGTGCCAACCGACTCAAGAACAGCTTCTTCCCTGCTGCTGTCAGACTTTTGAATGGACCGACCTCGCATTAAGTTGATCCTTCTCTACACCCTAGCTATGACTGTAACACTACATTCTGCACTGTCTCGTTTCCTTCTCTATGAACGGTATGCTTTGTCTGTATAGCGCACAAGAAACAATACTTTTCACTGTATGTTAATACATGTGACAATAATAAATTAAATCAAATCAAACAAAGCTTCGGTACAAAAACTACACATTTTTTTGTCCATGTATAAAGGAACATATTGGGTTAAAAACTAGGCTCAATCACGGAAAATATTCCAGCTTCTATAATATAAAAGCATTATAATAGCCCAAAATTATAACTATTGTGTTAAAACGGGTACGATAGGGAGGGCCAAACCACTCAATTCAAGTATAAGTGTTTGTGTTACAGGCACGTTCCAACCTTCCGGTCTCAACATCGAATTCCACAACTTCAGATGATTAGCTCTACCCCACCTCAATCCCTTTGTTTTCATTTTATTTTTAACTGTTCTCAATTATTTTCTTTATTGTTTTTCATATTTCTTTCCCTCCACTTTTTCCCCCTATTTTATTCACCTCATCTTACCTTTTCTCCCCCCTTGCTTCCCTTTCCCCCCTTTTTCTCAATTTTACCTCTCTCCCACCCATCTCTCCCTCCCCACCCCACCCCCGTACATCTTCATCTGTCACAGTTTACCCTCTGATTTCACTTTCTCTGCCGTTTGGCCATTCACACCCTTTATTCTCTCTATGGGCTACCATTAGCAGCCTTTCCCCTTGTTTTTGTGGCTATGACTCATCTTTCATTCCCTCCCCCTGCAGTATAAATATCTGCCAGACCTGCTGAGATTCTTTGGGTTGCAATCATTTGTGTGTTTGATTTGTGCACTTTGGGTTTACATTCCTGTCATTCTCAGGATCCCAGTGCCATTTTAACCCAATCCTCAGCACCTCCCAACAAGTAAATCTAATCGGAAGTCAGTAAGATCAAATACTAATCACCACAAAGAAGGTCCAGCTCGCTCCAATTAAAATGTTTAAAAGGTATATAACAATTAGTGCTTTTAGCTTCTTGGTTTGCTGTCTATGTGAATTAGAGTCATAGAAGTTTTACAGCATGGAAACAGGCTCTTCAGCCCAACTTGTCCATGCCGCCCAGTTTTTACCATTAAGCTAGTCCCAACTGCCCGCATTTGGCCCAAGTCCCTCTATACCCATCTTACCCATGTAACCGTCTAAATGCTTTTTAAAAAACAACATTGTATCTGCCTCTACTACTGCCTCCGGCAGCTTGTTCCAGATACTCAGCACCCTCTGTGTGAAAAAATTGTACCCTTTTGTATCTCCCCTCTCACCTTAAACCTATGCCCTCTAGTTTTAGACTCTCCCACCTTTGGGAAAAGATATTAACTATCTAGCTGATCTATGCCCCTCATTATTTTATAGACCTCTATAAGATCGTCCCTAAGCCTCCTATGCTCCAGGGAAAAAGGCCCAGTCTATCCAGCCTCTCCTTATGATTGAAACCATCAAGTCCTGGTAGCATCCTCGTAAATCTTTTCTGCACTCTTTCTGGTTTAATAATATCCTTTCTATAATAGGGTGACCGAAACTGTACACAGTAGTCCAAGTGTGGCCTTAGCAATTTCTTGTACAACTTCAACAAGACATTCCAACTCCTGTATGCAATGTTCTGACCAATACAACCAAGCTTGCTGAATGCCTTCTTCACCACTCTGTCCATCTGTGACTCCATTTCAAGGAGCTATGAACCTGTACATCTCGATCTCTTTGTTCTATAATTCTCCCCAGTGCCCTGCCATTAACTGAGTAAGTCCTGCTCTGGTTCAATCTCCCAAAATGCATCACCTCGCATTTATCTACATTAAACTCCATCTGCCATTCATCAGCTCATTGGCCCAATTCTTTCATCTTATTGGCTACTCTGCCTGCTTGATAACTTCACTGTTCTGGCAGGTCATAGATCCCCTTTAACAAGCATCGGAACGGAAGTGAAATTCTCGCGAGATCATTGCGGGGCCGTTTTAGAGTTCAGTGGTGAGGTCATCACTTTGCTGCTGACCTGAAATCGGAAAATCCAGACCAATAAGGGGAGGCAATGGCTTTGTGGTATTATCACCAGAATATTAATCCAGAAACTCAGCTCATGCTAATGACCCGGGTTCGAATCCCGCCATGGTAGAATCTGAATTCAATAAAAAATATCTGGAATTAAGAATCTACTGATGACCATGAAACCATTGTCGGGAAAACCCACCTGGTTCACTAATGTCCTTTAGGGAAGGAAATCTGCTGTCCTTACCCGGTCTGGCCTACATGTGACTCCAGAGCCACAGCAATGTGGTTGACTCTCACCTGCCCTTGGGCAACTAGGGATGGGCAATAAATGCTGGCCAGCCAGCGACGCCCAAGTCCCATGAATGAATAAAAAAATAGTTTGCAGCAATATTCATTAAATATATACTCTGAATTGTGCCAGTTTTGTTGGGACAGCCATGAGTTAGCTTGGAACCAGCTAGATTCAACACAACGCTTCATTCTTCGACATGGAACAATAGAGCAAATTCCCCAAAACACTTTACTGAATATTTTCTCCAAAGAAATCTGATCTTCCACAGATTTGGTCGCAAACCATAACCATAAGTGTCACTACACCCAAAGCAATGCAAAAATATGCCAAGTTTAGAGTCCCCATTTTTCTTATAACCCAAAACTAATTGACAGACAGCAACCGACTCCTCGGATTTGAGTGCTTTTAAGCGCAACAGTTGAGCAATCTCGCGGGGCTGTCGTTGTCAAGGAAGGAATTTTTGTTCATAACCTGAATCCCAGTCCACTTACCAGCTAACAATCCTCATTTCGGAGAAAATTGAATTCTTGGAAACATTTAGCTGCATCAGCTACAGTCGGATTATAAACGTGTTGCTATTACCAATGTGGCAAAGACGTTTTAATAATGGCGAAAAGGAATGGTTTCTGTCTACGTGCGGAATATCAATCAGGATGCAGAGCCAGTCGTACACAATTGCTCTTGGAATAGGAAGCGAGACGGGGGAGTTAATACCCACTTCAGATTCAGGGTGATGTTTCTCATTGCTTGCCTGCTGAGCTCACCCTGCTCACACTGACCAGCTGAGGATTTGTTGTTGTCCAAAAATGTGGTTAATTGTGCAGCACAACATTGGCTACACCTGATTGTTCAGAAGAAAAACACCAGAAGTTACAGAATAGAATAGAATCCCCACAGTGCAGAAGAAGGCCATTCAGCCCATTGAGCCTGCACCAACATCATTCCCAGGCCCACACCCCCTGCCCTATCCCCGTAACCCCACGCGGCCTATCCCCTAACCTACATATTTTGGGATACTAAGGGGCAATTTAGCATGGCCAATCCACCTAACCCGTACATCTATGGACTGTAGGAGGAAACCGGAGCACCCGGAGGAAACCCACACAGGCACGGAGGAGAATGTGCAGACTCCGCACAGACAGTGACCCAAGCCGGGAATTGAACCCGGGTCCCTGGCACCGTGAGGCAGCAGTGCTAACCACCCTGCCACCATGTTGCGGCTTCACATTCAAATCTCACATCCTTCACTTCTATGACGTTGAAGGCCTTTTACAAATGATTATTGCGGTGCCGCAATGTCCGAGTTAGCACCAATCGACAGAAACTCAATGGAACTATCCAAACCATGAGCAACACAATGGGGAGAATGGTTGCTCCCATATGGGGTGAGTAAGGAGATGGTGGAGATGTCACTGGGCCGGTGTGCTGGTTTACCAGCATCATTGAGCAGGTAAGTGATCACTGGCCAATTCAGGTAAAGTTAAAGTCCGATTTCCAGGTGGACTGAACCCCAAGATGTTGGAAACAGGCCGGCAACCTGGAGGCAGACACTGACTCTGAAATGGAACCCCTCCACATGCCGGCTGCTTTGGCCACTGCTTCATTGCAAGGTTTTAATAGTTGCAGAGAAGGTGCCTCAAGATGGCATCGTTCTATTAGTCCAAGATTATCTTTTCTCACCTTTTGTTCAACAGAAAAAAACCCAGTAGAATCTGGAGATGAATCATACCAGTTAAACCCATCTGCACTCTTATACCTTAACATGGACCTCCTGTTCTTTTTTTTTGCAAAACTATACTTTATTCATATAAAATCAGAAAGACACATTCCAAAACATTTCAAATTATTATAACAGTAAAGAGCAATAATTTCCACACTTTCTAAAAGTTTATTTATTAGTGTCACAAGTAGGCTTACATTAACAGTGCAATGAAGTTACAGTGAAAATCCCCTAGTCGCCACACTCCGGCGTCTATTCGGGTACACTGAGGGAGACTAATAGAACAGCAATGGTGGACCACAGAGGTTTCCCAATGAAAGACCTTCTACTGTTCGTCCATCTTTACAGCCCCGCTCACCATTCTTAACTGGATAGTGACGGTCTCCCCCTCTGCTCACTGATTGGCCAATTCATGTAAAATCACAGAATATTCCCCTTATAGTTTGGGCTCTGGGCCTCATTGGACTGTAACGCTCGGGTTCCGACTCAAAACTCCGTCCCGTGTATTTTTGCATCACCAGTGCAATTTTCCCCCTGTCTCCCTCACACAGAGAGGAAGCCCAGGAACAGCCAACAAAACCCTATGAAATAAAGCCCATTGCGAACATCAGTCAGACTAATGATGCCCACTGTACCTTGCTGCGTTACTACAGTGGGCTGCAGCAGTCTCTGCCATGCTGGAAGTGAGCAATTCAAAGTGTTGGAAACTCGCTACTTAATTAAACCGTGTAATTAAATACGTATCTGCTGATGTGCTGAGTCTCCCAGAAGAAAAAGGACAGCAAAAGCGGCAAAATGCTGGGAAAATAAGAATACTGGTCTGAACTAGTCTTGCACACTTTAAAATGGGACACCAGTAAAACAGGGAAATAAGAATATCAGTCTAAACTGTTTTTTCCTTCTGGATAGTGAGTGCTTTGGGAAAAAACTGCAGTATCTTAAGTACCTGAGAAAATGATTTGCCACAGATTACCACGTATAAATATTTGACTAAACAAGATGATTATTGTTGCTTACACAGCAGGCAGCCTCAACCAGAGCAAGTTGGGGGTTGGGTTGGGGAGGAGGCGAGGGGAGGGAGAGATGGATGTCTGTCTTTGTTGTAGATATATTCCCCGTGTAGTGTGGTTTCTGGGCCATTTTGCCTCTAGGCCTCCACTTCCTTCCCAGGCAGTGCAATCTGGGAATCTGGAACGCATTGCCTAGGAAAGTAGTGGAGGCTGGAATCCTTACAACCCTTAAAAAGTATGTGGAAGGGCTCTTGAAACATCAGAACATTCAAGGATATGGGACAAGGGGGCAGGTGATGGCCTAGTGGTATTATCACGATAGACTATTAATCCAGAAACTCAGCTAATGTTCTGGGGACTTGGGTTCGAATCCCGCTATGGCAGATGGTGGAATTTGAATTAAATAAAAGAATCTGGAAGTAAGAATCTACTGATGGCCATGAAACCATTGTTGATTGTTGGAAAATCTATCTGGTTCACTATTGTCCTTTAGGGAAGGAAATCTGCTGTCCTTATCCGGTCTGGCCACAGCAATGTGGTTGACTCTGAACTCTGAAATGGCCTAGCAAGACACTCAGTTTCAAGGGCAACTAGGGATGGGCAATAAATGCTGGCCAGCCAGCGACGCCCACGTCCCATGAATGAATGAAAAATACACAAGTGCTGGAAAATGGGATTAGCGCGACTTTAGTGGTAGTTATTGTCAGCGAGAGACTCGATGGGCCAAAGGGCCTCTTCTGTGCTGTACGGCTTTATGACTCTATTAAAGGACTCCAATGATTCATAGGTGTTGGCGAAACATCGGACCCAAAATTGGCTCAGGCCATTTTTCAGGCATCCAGGGCAGCTGCCTAAAACTGGTAGCTGAAAGACCCTTCCCAGAGTTAGGGTTTTCCAGGGAAGAACAGGCCTCAAACCATTTCCATTTGCGTTTTCCGAGATGGTGATACAGCCCAGCCAATGGCATCAAACAATGCAGTAAAATTGATGGATTTCATAACGTCAGTGAAGCTTATCGGAGTAAAAAGGTTTCTCCTGAATCCGCAGTGTGTACGCTCACCAGCTGTGATCAGCACCTCAGGCAGTTAGTTACCATTCCCCACCCTTCCGGGACTCACCTGGGAGCCTCTCCCCCGGTGAGGCAGGCGGTTCCAAATTGAAGTCTTCCCTTGGCGGGGGCGGAGGGAGAGGGGGAGGTGTGGGCCTGAGGAGCAATTTCCGTTCGCGATCCCCGGGCACCAGGTCTGAAATCGGGCCCGCACAGAAGTCTAGTCCCCTCGAGTTGAGATCAAAGAGGCCTTTGATAGCAAAGGTAGAAATGTAAGATTCCAGGTTGCCTGCTCTCAGATGCTCAGCTAACAGTGATGTGCAGATAAACACAACGACTGCACTTCACGAGGCGTGCTCTCTCTAATACCACTGGCATCTCTCTTGGGGCTACCTGCAGGAACAGGCCTCATAACAAAATGCAGGAATGATTTTCGTAGCGAGAACAGGAACAGCTCCGGAGCTCTGCTTTGAATAAGAACTCAGACAATAAATTACCTCCAGCGAGGAAACATAACACCATTTAAATGGTGCATAACCTAGATATTTAAAATAAAATTAAAACATAGATAGTATGATTTAGATTCCATTAACTTCACTTAATGCGTTTTTCTTTGTCTGATGTGGAAAGTGATGTTACGCAATTATTCTAGCTTACAAGAAAATTTCAAGAGAATCCGAGGATTCAGGAAGATTTGATTTACTGCAACCAGTTTCGCTGGGGAACACACGTGAGGTTTGAAAGGGCAGACAGGATGAATAATAAGGTGCTGATCCATAAGTGCCTTTCGATTGAAAGAGAAAGAGAAAATCAGGAAAGAAATTCCGCGAAAAGAGTAAGGGCGGGATTTTCCGGCCCTTCCCGCTGGCAGAATCTTCCGGTCCCGCCGTAGACAACACTCAGCGACGGGTCCCCTGACAGTGGGGCGCGCAAGCCATGAGAAACATCATGGACTTCAGCTGGACTGGAAGATCCTGTCATCAGCCAATGACGAGCTGTCTCTGCCGCTGGAAAACACGGGGCGGGGGGGAAATTCCTGCCTAAATTACAGTGGGGGGGAGGGGGTCCAAGTTTCAATGTAGAGGGGACCTGGGCTCCCTACAATGTAAAAGGAGGCCATTTGGCCCATCAAATTAGCACTGACTCTCCGAAAGAACATCTCACCCAGGTCCATCCCCATAACCCCACGAATTTACTCTGGCAAATCCATCTAACCTACAAATCTGTGAACACTAAGGGACAATTTAGCATGGTCAACGCACCTAACCCGCACTTCTTTGGAATGTGGGAGGAAACTGGAATACCCGGAGGAAACCCATACAGACACGGAGAGGATGTGCAGACTCCGCACAGACAGTGACCCGAGGCTGGAATTGAACCCGGGTCCCTGGCGCTGTGAGGCAGCTGGGAGGAAAGAACATGCGACAATTTGAGATTATCCATGTCTGAAGGCTCAGGGTTCAGGTTCCCAGCCGTGTTTATAACGGACTATCCAGGGAGAGGCTTTGGTGCGGCAGTGAGGGAGTGCTGCATTGTCTTTGGATATGGTACTAAACTGAGGCCACCGTCCTGCTTTTTTCTGGGGAAACCTTAAAGATCCCATGGTGCTAATTGAGGAAGAGAGAGTTCTGTCTTTGTCCTCGACTCTCTCAGCCACCACCAAGAATAGATGAAGAGGGCATCCAGCTCATGTGCAGATTGGGATCCTGTGGTGGACGAACTGGCTGCCATGTTAGCCTGAATAAAAACATTTCCAACATAATCCATTCACGTTACACTGCCAGCCTGTGTGCCATTTAATGGCCCTGAACCTTTTCCAGATGCAGGATTGGGGGAAGAATAGCAGCCTGTCCCCAAATGGCGGGTACTTAGTTAAACTAATTAAAAGCCCAATTGGAATTTTTCAATCCCCTGCCCCAAAGCAGGTGCCTGGAGGTGGCCGGTGGGGGGGGGGGCAGTGTTGCAGCTGGACTTTGAGTCTACCAGCTACTAACCCCTGCCCCCTACAACACCGTCCCATCACCTGTCTAACCACAGCTCCACAATGATTGGCCACAATCTTATTGAATGGCAGAGCAGGCTTATACCTACTCCTGCTCCTATTTTGTATGTTCGTAATGGTCGAACTGCAACGGTGGGCATTTTTTAAATCTCAGATTTGTTAAAGTTGTTGGCGGGGCTGTAAGAGGGGGTGCCTCCACATGGCGCCTCCACCTTCCCCGCAGCTGCCACGCCCTCAGTGCAGAGTCTCCTTAACTGGACTCTGAGCATGTTCTTTTTTGAAATATGTGCTCTTTCATGGGATGTGGGTGTCACTGGCTGGGCCAGCATTTGTTACCCATCCCTAACTGCCCTTGGCCTGGGTGCTCAGCCCATTTCAGAGGGCAGTTAAATGCCAACCACATTGCTGTGGCTCTGGAGTCACATGTAGGCCAGACCGGGTAAAGAGGGCAGATTTCCTCCCCTAAAGGGACATTAATGAACCAGCCAGGTTTTTATGTCAATCCATGATAGTTCCATGGTCACCATTACTGAGGCCAGTTTTCAACTCTAGATTTATTGAATTTAAATTCCACCAGCTGCCATGATGGGATTTGAACCCGTGTCCCCAGAGTTTTAGCCTCAGTTGGATTACTAACCTAGAGACATTACCACTATGTCACGGTCTCTGGCCATTAATCGGCCAACACGATGCAATGCGGGGTCAGGATTCCCACTTTTCCTGGCATCAAGGATCTTGATCCAAAAAGCAAAATCCATGGAATCTACACGCTTCATTCTTATAAAAATTAACCTTCATTCACAAAAGTGTCATAGAAATACAGAAACTAGAAGCAGGAGGAGGCCATTTGGCCCTTCGAGCCTGCTCCACCATTCATTTTGATCATGGCTGATCATCAAATTCAATATCCTGATCTCCCCCTTCCTCCCATATCCCTTGATCCCTTCAGCCCCAAGAGCTATATCTAATTTCTTCTTGAAATCACAACGTTTTGGCCTCAACTGCATTCTGTGGTAGTGAATTCCACACATTCACCACCCTCTGGGTGAAGAAATTTCTCCTCACCTCAGTTCTAAAGGGTTTACCCCTTATCCTCAAACTATGACCCCTAGTTCTGGACTCCCCCGCCATCGGGAACATTCTTTCTGAATCTAACCCGTCTAACTCTGTTAGAATTTTATAAGTTGCCATGAAATCCCCTCTCACTCTTCTAAACTCCAGTGAATATAATCCTAACCAACTTAGTCTCCCCTCATATGACAGACCTGCCATCCCAGGAATCAGCCTGGTAAACCTTTGCTGTACTCCCTCTATAGCAAGGACATCCTTCCTCAGATTAGGAGACCAAAACTACACCCAATACTCCAGATGTGACCAACGCCCTATACAACAGCAGCAAAACATCCCTATCCCTACACTCAAATCCTCTTGCTATGAAGGCCAACATACCAATTGCCTTTACTGCCTGCTGTACCTGCGCGCTTACTTTCAGCGATTGATGTACGAGGACTCCAAGGTCTCGCTGAGTAGCCACCTCTCCCAATTTACACCAATTCAAGTAATAATCTGCCTTCCTATTATTGCTATCAAAGTGGATAACCTCACATTGATCCACATTATACTGCATCAACTGTGTCAACTTTCTTCTGTCAGTTTGACTTTGGGTTGCAATAGGAAGAATTGCTCAGACATTTTCAAAAGTTTCATTTCATATCAGCATCTTTAACATAGAAACAAAAGCACCCAAGATGCTGGACAGAGATGTGTGTGGATAACTGTTGATGCTCATTCAGTGAAGAGGGCTGCTCAACGTGACTGAAGTGGACGAGTTCGAATTCCGGTCACGCAGGGGGAGAGCAAAGGGGGTAAAGGTGAAGGGGTTTACAGAGAGAATTCCTGAGCAAGAAACCTTTCTGAGTTAAGGTCACAAATGGCAGCATTGGGTCAAAGAGCAGGCGAGATGAAGAGGAAGGGTTAAGTCAGGGGACTTGGGGTGAGGTTGTTGGGCTGGAGGAGTTTACAGAGATTGAGGTGGGTTGACAAGGATAAGAATTTTAAATTTGAGGCACTGGGAGACAAGGGGCTAATGTGAGTGAACAAGCATCGGACTGCATGGAGGTCAACAACCTTAAATCATAACCTCTGCCTCCATCTTGTTCTGTGTTTTTTGTTTTTTTTTCCTCTGGCTTGTTTCTTCTTTTATTCCTTCATGTTGCTTTCAGCTGTGCGGAGGTGATGGCCTAGTGGTATTATCACTGGACTATTAATGCAGAAACTCAACTAATGTTCTGGGGACTCGGCTTCGAATCCCACCACAGCAGATGATGGAATTTGAATTCAATTTTTAAAAATCTGGAATTAAGAATCTACTGATGACCATGAAACTATTTTGTCGGAAAAACCCATCCGGTTCACTATTGTCCGTTAGGGAAGGAAATCTGCCGCCCTTACTTGGTCTGACCTACATGTGACTCCAGAGCCACAGTAATGTGGTTGACTCTCAACTGCCCTCGGGCAACTAGGGATGGGCAATAAATGCTGGCCAGCCAGCAACGCCCATGTCCCATGAATGAATTTTAAAAAGCTGCTTTTTATGCAGCGATTCATGCCTTCTTTGGATTCAATATTTGATTCCTCACTATACCCATTGCCCATTCACAGTGTATCATGAAATCATTTGTCGTTTAATCTCTCCTGTCCTTCACCCTATCACAGATCCTTTTCTTTGGTCTAATTGCCCCCTCTCTATCCACCCACCACTCCCCTCTGCCCCGCCAGCTTAAAACATTTCTATCTTTCCACAGTTCTGATGAAAGGTCACAGACCTGAAACATTAAACTCTGTCTCTCTCTCCACAGATGCAGACCGAACTGTGAATTCCCGTCCAAAATCAGCCACCCTTTTTGCGGGGCTGTCAAGTTTTCCATTCCACCCGTGACAATTCCTGCAGCGGGCGGGACTGGAAAACCCCTAGGACAAGTGGGCAGAATCTAAAGATTTGAGCCAGATCTTCCTGGAATGAAATTAGGAAAGGCTTCTTCACGCAAAAGTTGGCAGAGGTTTAGAACTCTCTCTTCTGAACAGGCACCGTGTGGCGACTGGGGATTTTCACAGTAACTTCATTTCAGTGTCAATGTAAGCCTTACTTGTGACACTCATAAATGAACTTAAAAACTTTAAAAAGCAACTGGTGTTGATTAATCTTAAATCTGAGGTAGATTTTAGCTCAAAGGGATTAAGGGATGGGCAGGTTTATGGAGTTAAGCCATAGATCAACCATGATCTAATTGAATGACGGAACAGACTCAATGGGCTGAATGGCCTCCCTGTGATTCTAGATTCTGAGTAGACCAGATAAAAAACATCAGAAGAAACTGGCTCTTCCACTTTGTTCGAGTGGTTAGTGTTACCATCACTTTTAATAAAGAATAATGTTAGAATCTCTACAGTGTAGAAGGAGGCCATTCGGCCCATCGAGTCGGCACCGACCACAATCCACCCAGGCCCTATCTCCATAATCCCACCTATTTACCCTAGCTAGTCCCCCTGACACTAAGGGGCAATTCAGCATGGCCAATCCACCTAACCCGCACACCTTGGACCGTGGGAGGAAACCGGAGCACCCGGGGGAAGCCCACGCAGACACGGGGAGAACGTGCAGACTCCACACAGATAGCGACCCAAGCTGGGAATCGAACCTGGGTCCCTGGCGCTGTGAGGCAGGAGTGCTAAGCACTGCCACCCTAGAACATTTCAAAAAATGACAAGGAAACACACAAATAATGAAGCCACATCTTATTCTACCATTACACAGACAAGCTAGTTGAATAAATCAGTCTTAACAATATAAGAACACATACCAATGTCTCCTGGGAAATACCAATGCTTCCCTGGGAATACCACCATCTTACAAGCCACACATCAATCTGGCTCGGAACTATAATGATCGTTCCTTCACTGACGCTGCGTCACGATACTGGAACTCCCTCCCTACCAGCACTGTAGGTGCACCTTCACTATGTGGAGTGCAGCGGTTCAACCAAAGGGCGAGATTCTCTGGCCTTCCCTCAACCTTTTTCTGGGTGGCGGGAGGCAGCGCGCTGCTCCCTGGCGGTGGGATTGTCTGGTCCCACTGCTGTTAATTGGGAATTCCCTCCGGAGCAACCCCACAGCGCTGGGAGACCCGCAGCAGGGGGTGGACCTTTGGCGGAACCTGAGAATCCCACCAGCAGGAATGGCCGGAGAATTCCGGCCAAAGTGTCTCACTACCAGCTTCCCAGGGTGGGAATAACTGACAATAAATATTGGCCTTGCCAGCGATGCCCACATCCCATGAATGAACAAATAAAGCAGAAATTTATGAAGGTTTACTGGAATGACAAATGGAAAATTAAACAAAGCCATAAAGACCACAAGAAACTACAAAAGGTCGTGAATGGAGCCCTATCCATCACGCAAACCAGCCTCCCATCCATTGACTCCGTCTACACTTCCTGCTGCCTCGGCAAAGCAGCCAGCATAATTAAGGACCCCACACACCCCGGACATTCTCTCTTCCAACTTCTTCCGTCGGGAAAAAGATATAGAAGTCTGAGGTCACGTAGCAACCGACTCAAGAACAGCTTCTTCCCTGCTGCTGTCAGACTTTTGAATGGACCTACCTTGCATTAAGTTGATCTTTCTCTACACCCTAGCTCTGACTGTAACACTACATTCTGCACCCTCTCCCTTCCTTTTCTATGAACGGTATGCTTTGTCTGTATAGCGCGCAAGAAACAATACTTTTCACTGTGTACTATACATGTGACAATAATAAATCAAATCAAATCAAAATAAAGGGAGATAGTGGGACATGAAAAATAGTTCACCCGGTGATGCCCACGGGACACATTGATTAGCAACCAGGCCGATGAATAGGTTCCCAAGCACTGAGTCACATTATTTCCCAGTACAGACAAGGTAATTATTTGCTGCATGCTACATATTTGAACAGGGTATAGTAACTTATTGTTTTATACCTTTCTCTTAGAACCCACAGATGGCAACCTTGATCATGTATCACTGAAGAATGTGCAAAACCCTCTGCGTAATTCGTGAGGAGATCAGCAAGGTTAAATGTTTTATTTTAGAAAGCAGCTCCTAGCTCTTAGGTAGCGTTAGCTTGGGAGGATCACGTGCTGAATCTTGGCCAGACCAACGGAAAGTAGCCCTGGCGCATTGATTAAAGATGATCAATAAGGCCAAGACTGCAGCCGCCAGCCCACAGTGGAGAACAGGTGGAAATGTGTCGCCTGCTCTTGGACATTCCACCCTACAAAATGGCTGCTTTTGCACAGACTAATTGGTGAGCTTCCTGCCCTGTGTGAAAGCTGAACATAAAACACCAGCGACTAATAAAGGGAGGAAATTGAAGGAGACACCATTGTGACACTTCCCCCTGGTCCGTTTTTAATTATTTGGGACGAAGGCAATCATTAATTGCATGGGCAAGCCAGACTTGTGATTACCGCTCTGCTGTGCCACATGTGAACTCTCACAGGAACAATATCAAGGCTCTTCATAATTTATAAATGATCTGCTGATGGTCACTGGTGATAAACAGGAAGCTAATCGACTATGACAGCTGGCGCCCAACTATCCCCAGCCATTTTGTAGGGTGGAATCTTGTGGGAGGGGGAGGGGGGGGGGGCGGACTCAGTCACCAGCCGGGGAACCAGCGGGTGCTCTACATCGTCTCTTTATGGGAAGGGCTGCTGCTTCCCGTTCCGATTGGCCAACAGCTCCGCCTTCCCCCGGGATCGAGGAACTCAAAGAGCGCAGGTCCCTCTCACCGAAAACTACTGGCCAATCAGATGCCAAGCAGCGACCAGGGTGAGGTGGTGGCCACAGCATGACGATGCCCACCCGGGTTTTAGGGTCATCATTGGATCTCATGCCCCAGGGGTTAATGATAGTGAGACGAGGGTCACAGAGTGGGGGATGTGGGGGAAGGGTTGGCTGCGGGAGGGGAAGAGGAGGGGGAGCAGCAAGGGCAGAGAGGTGGCTCTCAATGGGGACCCTCCCTTACCCAATGCCAGATCTCTTGAACAGAAACTGAACGAGGGTCTGCCTCCCCCTGGAAGTTGCAAGCAACCCCAACAGGGTTTACTTGTCGTGTTCCTCATATAGTCAGCCCCCACGGGCTGCCATGAGTTCATAACAGCAGGACAGGGCCTTTAGATTGGCATTAATTTCCCACTTCAGGGTTGTACCAGCCTCCCATCCATTGACTCTGTCTACACTTCTCGCTGTCTCGGGAAAGCAGCCAGCATAATTAAGGACCCAATGCACCCTGGACATTCTCTCTTCCATCTTCTTCCGTCGGGAGAAAGATACAAAAGTCTGAGGTCACGTACCGACCGACTCAAGAACAGCTTCTTCCCTGCTGCTGCCAGACTGTTGAATGGACCTACCTTGCATTGAGTTAATCTTTCTCTACATCCAAGCTATGACTGTAACACTACATTCTGCACTCTCTCCTTTCCTTCTCTATGAATGGTATGCTTTGTCTGTATAGCGTGCAAGGAACAATACTTTTCACTGTATGTTAATATATGTGACAATAATAAATCAAATCAAGAAACCAAGTAACTGGTGATGGGACAATAAAACATAGAAATTGGAAGCAGGAGGAGGCCATTCGGCCCTTTGAGCCTGCTCCGCTATTCATTATGATCATGGCTGATCATCAAATTCAATCTCCCGAAGCCCCCGTTCTCCCCATATCCCTTGATCCTTTCAGCCCCAAAAGCTATATCTAATTTCCTCTTGAAGGCCGACTATGGGCCTGACCGCTATGGACTTGGGGTGAAGGCAGGAAGGAGGCAACGCCCGCACCTGCCATTCTCCCACCTGATTAAATGACTCCCCCTCCCCGCAGCACACCGCACACTGCTCCAGGCTGAGGGGATGGTGAGGGTGCAAGATTCTACTTGTAATCTTTTGCATTTGACACAAATTACCAGCTGTAATTTGAACCGACTGGCTCAGTTTGTTCCTCAAACCATTTTCTTTCAAATTTTCCACCCCCTTTCCTCGATGCCTTTCCCTTCCCTTCAGTCCTGCCAACAGCGGCAACTGGGATGTCAGAATTACAGGAGGTTCCGAAGTGTTAATTGTGTTCACCATGCCTGTGACACATGCAGGTTTCATCTGAATGAAATTAACAGAATCTCATTACTTGATCCATTTCTTTTTGTAGCATGAATCCCAATGACCTCTTTTATCCTTTCATAGGGCGTGGCTGTCGCTGGCTGGGCCAGTATTTCATAGAATCCCGACAGTGCAGAAGGAGGCCATTCGGCCCATCGAGTCTGCACTGTCCACAATCCCACCCAGGCCCTATCTCCGTAACCCCATGCGTTTACCCTAACTAGTCCTCCTAACACTAAGTGGCAATTTAGCATGGTCAATCCACCTCACCTGCACATCTTTGGAGTGTGGGAGGAAACCGGAGCACCCGTAGGTAACCCACGCAGACACGGGGAGAACGTGCAGACTCCACACAGATAGTGACCTACGGGTCCCTGGTGCTGTGTGGCAGCAGTGTTAACCACTGTGCCGTCCAGTGACATTACCACTGTTCAACTGTATACCCCATTTTTCCAGAGTCAAGAAGATTTCATTGACATTTAAACAGGTGGGTGTGACCCAGATGCGAAAGTCTGCACCTTCATTTCTGACAGATCTAAATTTTTGCCAGCGGAAGGGAGGAGGTACGTCGCAAATCACACAGAGCAGAAAACAAGACTCAACAGGGCCATTTGAACTTAGTCCTGAATTCAAACAGACTTCCAAGCTTTAACTCACAGTGTGGGAGTCATGAATTAATCAAGTAGACATTTACGTACTTGAATGGCAGATAAGGTCTGTATAACATTGTAATCTGAAGGTTTTATTAAAACCCCATTCTTCAACTTAAAAAAAACAGCTTTCAGAGAGACTTTAAAAAAAATCCTCTGCTGGACTATTTTAATTGACAGGCTATCTGGTGCAGGTATGAAAAGAAACATTAGCATCTGATCATGCATTTTTAATAGAGTTCTTTACTGACATTTCCCTGAAACTACGAATGTTTGGCTGAGTTTTAAATACTAAAATGATCTCAACAGAGGATTCAAAAGTTTCATTAAGGTTTGAGGAGACTATTAAAGGATTAACTCTCTATGATGTGAGTCTAAATAGAAAGTTGTTTGTTTTTTATGAGATTAACCACTGAAGGAGATTTAAAGGCTTTGAATGGATCTTACAAATAGGAGTTTCTTTCACAGTTAAGTGTGTATGAGGGAGAGTGATATTGGTTTATTAGAAGCTTATCTTTTCATCTCCACCTCATTCCTGAAGTATGCTAATGCTATTGGGTAACTGGCTATGGGGGTGGCTTGGGAGATACGAGGAAACAAGGAAGATGGGCGTGATAGGAACATGAGTTGGCATGGAGAAAGGCCATAGAGGGCGGGGGGGGGAATGGCAGGATTTGGCATGTGGGCCTTAGGGCTGGACTGGGGGCATGAATTGGCATTGGGTTGGCATTGGGGAATGCAGGGCCAGGGAGATTGTGTGGACGTATGAGGGGCTATGCAGAGTGAGGGCTGGAGGGTCAAGAATCGAGGTGGACCTACTCACCTACCCGCCTTGGCATGAATGTCCTTTAGGGAAGGAAATCTGCCATCCTTACCCAGTCTGGCCTACATGTGACTGGAGATCCACAGCAATGTGGTTGACTCTCAACTGCCCTCAGGCAACTAGGGATGGGCAATAAATGCTGGCCAGCCAGCAACGTCCATGTCCCATGAATGAATATATTAAAAAAAAACACCTCTCCCCCCATCGCATCTCCTTCCCCTCCCCCCTTCCCCACCGCACCTCCTTCCGCTCCCCCTGCTGCACTTCCTCTCCTGCCCCCCCACCGCCACTGCACCTCCTGCTCCTCCCTGTCCTCTGTCACCACACCTCTTGCCCCTCCCCATCACACCTCCACCCCCTCCTCCATCTCTCATAGGACATAGAACCTCCTCCCACTTTGCCTCCCCCTCTCCCCACCTCACCTTCTCCCCCTTCCACACTCCCTGCCCCCAATCCAACCACAACCCCGCCCCACCCGCACGCTACCCTCGCACCTCCTGCGGGGTTACCCGAGCTCGCCTCACTTTGGCTGTACCCCTGCTACACTACCCACGATGCACTGGGCATGCACTGATTCAGGACGGGATTCCCTGCACAGAGATTGGTGGCGCCAAAGTCACCCTTCTGAACTCCAGCCTACCTCATGATCGCAGCCTGTGACTCTGATATTATCTGAAGCTCTGCAGACAGCCCCAGCGATGCAGGAAAAGCTTCACGATCGAAGGTAAATCCTCCATGCAGTGGCAGAGAGAATATTATTTATAAACCGCAGAGAGTATGGCAATGGTTTTAGCAGGGTTGGAGACCACTCTGACTGATTGCAGTCCGTACACCACCAAAAGCATAATTTGAGCATTTCAAACACACATTCAGTTTGATGGAAAATTAATCCCAGTGCAAGAAATTTTCCACCGATTTGTACTGGTGGCAATAATACAGGAAAATGAATAGAAGTTACGCAAGCTTTTTGTGACCAAGCTTTCAATTCTGGATGCCAACAGGGAGTCACTGGACTTCAGTTTGCTGTTTTTCAAAGCACAGTGTGTCAATTCTTTACTGCTACAGGACAAGGATAATGTGGTAACGCAGAGCCAGGGAACTTGTGCTGGACAGAAATGGTCCCAGCTCGTGGCAGCCTGTGATGAAGAATAAAACGAGGAACATTTTTACAATCTCCGCTGACAAGCACTTTGCTGCCAGAGAAACAAGTGGTAAATATATCTCAATAATCTCAACATCTGCAAGACATACAGTGTCACATAGAATCCCTACAGTGCAGAAGGAGGCCATTTGGCCCATCGGGTCTGCACTGACCACAATCCCAATCAGGCCCTATCCCCGAAACCCCACATATTTACCCTGCTAATCCCTCTCACATTCACATCCTGGGACACTAAGGGGCAGTTTAGCACGGCCAATCAATCTAAGCTGCACACTTTTGGACTGTGGGAGGAAACCGGAGCACCCGGAGGAAACCCACGTATTCACGGGGAGAATGTGCAAACTCCACACAGACAGTGACCCAAGCCAGGAATCGAACCCGGGTCCCTGGAGCTGTGAGGCAGCAGTGCTAACCACTGTGCTACCGTGCCGCCTGACGTATCGTCAGCTTCATCGTGTCACCCTTTTCTTTGTATCGCATCATCCTCAGGCACCTGCTCCTTAATGGTAAATAAACTATTCACCAAATATGTCATTAGCAGAATGACTTCCGGTAATCATTTAATATGATTACATTTATCTTTTTCTTTAGTCAACAGAAGAACCTATAAATGTGTTAACCCACAGGGCCCTGTTCTTTGCAGACAGAAAGTACATGTACACACATCGCACCTGCTGCTAAACAAATAAGGAACAGCCATTCGCTGACTCATTCCTCAGGGTTTTGCCTTGAAAAATCAGAATCAAGCTCCCTGGTTTAAATTTTCAAACAATGCCTGGCAGTTAACTGGCCAGTCACCATCAACTGGTGCAATCTCCATGGCAACACCTCCATCCATCAGAGTCCACTTGCCAAACAACCGGCACACCCTTTTCATACAGTATAAATTATCATTTGGTTGGAGTGTCCTGCTGAGTGCAAGATGAAAAACTTTGACATGGTAAAGGTGATGGTAACTCGTGTGGTCAGAGATGAGCTTATGTAGGAACACAGGAATTAGGAGCAGAAGTTGGCAAATTCATCCCTCCATCATTCATACAGATGATGGCTGATCTCTCCCTGGTCTCAAATCCACCTCCCCACCTTTTCCCCATATCCTCTTATTTCTTTTCTTGTATTAGAAATATATCTATCACCCTCTTGAAACCATCAACGATTCAGATCCACCGCGCTATGGGGCAGTGAGTTCCACAAATTCACCACCCTCTGTGAGAAGTAGTTCCTCCTCATCTCAGTTTTAAATCTACCGCCTCTCAACCTATACCTGTGACCTCTTGTTCAAGATTGCCCCATGAGAGGAAACATTTGGTCTACATTTACTTTATCAATCCCGTTTAAAATTTTATATACCTCGATCAGATCCCCTCTCATCCTTCTAACCCCCAGCGAGTATAAGCCTATTTAATCCTGTTTAATCTCTCCTCATACATATTTCATCCCCGGAATCAATTGTAGGCATCTGTAAAAACGACGAAAAAATCCTGCCCTTGCTCATTCTCAACACAATACTTGAAGGGGGCCTTCAGTGTGTGTCGGGCACGTAGTTGACAGATTGAAAGGGGCCTAAAAAAGGAGCCAAACAAAAGTAGAATGGGAAGACTGGACACAGATAGTCTTGCTGCTATACTGATAGCCATTGTGTCTGAATGCAATGGTGCAGTGCATAGCAATTTGTACCCCAATGACTCTCAGAGATAAGAAACACTAATCTCTCAAGTATGAAACGCTGGAATTTCCAAGGCCCATTTTATTGTAGTGGCTCGTTCTGTCTTCCAGTGAATCGAAGGAAGTTGTACGTCGATTAGAATTGTGAGAATGATCAAGGATCAATGGTGAATCGGCCGCAGCCCAATTCTGGGCGGAATGAATGTTTCGATTAGGCAACCCCCCCATCCCACCCCACCCCTCCTCCACCCCCCCCCCTCCTCCACCCCCCCCATCCCACCCCCCCTCCTCCACTCCCCCCTCCTCCACCCCCCCCCCATCCCACCCCCCCCCCCCCTCCATCCCACCCCCCCCCACCCCCCCCCCCCCCCCATCCTCTCTGGTGCAAGGAGACCGAGTCCAAGGTCCTGTTTTTTTGTTGATTAAATCTCCAGCATTATTTCACGTTCACACATTTACTGCAGGAAAGGTCTCGGAGAAAAGCAACTGAAATCAATAACAGCTTCGACAAAGCTAACAGACCGCCAGCCTCTGCCAGAGGTTCCGATAGCTGGCTTACTCCAAATAGGGTCTGGCCGGTTTCCCACAATCCTTCAACCGACAAGCTGCCTCAGAGTGCCAATGTGGCACCCTCTGTCCTCTGGCTGCATATCAATGGAGCCTGGGTCTTAAAATAGCCTGGCCTCACAGCGGGCAAGGGCTCACGTGAGACAGGTACCAACAGACTGCTGGAGCCAATGGAATTAACCTTGAGCAAGAGTTGGCATCTGCACGAGATGGGGGAAGAATCATTTTAGATCTGATTTGAGTTATTATTGTCACATCTTAACATACAATGAAAAGTATTGTTTCTTGCATGTTATACAGACAAAGCATACTCTTCATAAAGAAGGAAAGAAAAGGGTTCAGGTGGTAGTGTTACAGTCACAGCTAGGGTGTTGATAAAGATCAACTTAATATGAGGTAGGTCTATTCAAAAGTCTGATGGTAGCAGGGACGAAGCTGTTCTTGAGTCGATTGGTACAGACTTTTGTATCTTCTTCCCGATGGGAGAAGGTGGAGAGGAGAGGACCTTGTACTAACTCCATATTCTCCCCATCATCAAGATGGCTTGATTCCACCTCTTCCACATCACCTGGCTCTGCTGCTCATTCATTAAGTGTAGCGTGGTGGCACAGTGGTTAACACTGCTGCCTCACAGCACTAGGGACCCAGGTTTGATTCCTGGCTTGGATTACTGTCTGTGTGGAGTCTGCACGTTCTCCCCGTGTCCTCCGGGTGCTCCGGTTTCCTTCCACAGTCCAAAGATGTGCAGGTTAGGGGGATTGGCCATGATAAATTGTCCATTACTGTCAGGGGGATTAGCAGGGTAAATATATGGGGTTACAGGGATAGGGCCTGGGTGGGATCATTGTCGGTACAGGCTCGATGGGCCAATTAGCCTCCTTCTTTCTGCACCGTAGGGATTCTATGATTCTATGTATTTGTCACCTCCGGACTCAATTATTCGAATGCTCCTCTGATCAACCTCCCGCTTCTCCATTTCTGTAAATTTGAGATCATCTTCCGCTGCCTGCAACCTTCCTAACTCGCTCTCTCTCTTCAAAACATTTCTTCAAACCTATCTCTTTGACCAAACTTTCAATCACCTATCCTAATAACTCCATTGTGGCTCAAATTCAGCTTGGCAATCGCTTCTGTGAAGAGCCTTGGAGTGGTTCTGTGTATTTTAAATTTGTCAGAGAGTTGGTGCAGACTCAATGGGCCAAATGGCCTTCTTCTGCACAGTAGGGATTCTATGATACATGATTTTTCCTCTCTTAAAGATAGTTTCATGAATCACATGAAGCCTGAGTTACTTTGAAGCCACTATTTATCTATTTATTAGCTGCTTTGCAATGTTCAAGGTTCTATTTCAATCCAAGACATTGTTGTTGCTCTTTTCCTCCTTCACAATAGAGGTAATTCTCTCCAAAGCACAAACATCTCTGTCATTCCAAGGCAGCCAGACGTGAACACAGCACTCCCAAGTCAGCTCTGACCAGTGCATTGTGAAGTCTTAGGTAATTCCTGTAGACATGTGTTAGACAGGTCTGGCTTTTTCAAATTGTTTCACAACATTGTCTGGGCTGTTTCATCAGTCGTCCTGTGACCTGAAGTCATGTTTAGGGAGATGACAGCTCTAATTCACTCCACCACTCAACCCATTAGGGATTGTTGTTGATGAAGTTCAGATGTGGGCAGCACGGTGGCACAGTGGTTAGCACTGCCACCTCTCAGCGCCAGGGACCAGGTTCAATTCCCAGCTTGGGTCACTGTGTGGAGTCTGCACGTTCTCCCCGTGTCTGCGTGGGTTTCCTCCGGGTGTTCCAGTTTCCTCCCACAGTCCGAAAGACGTGCTAGTTAGGTGCATTGCCATGCTAAATTCTCCCTCAGTGCTACCCGAACAGATGCCGGAGTGTGGCGACTAGGGGATTTTCACAGTAACTTCATTGCAGTGTTAAATGTAAGTCTACTTGTGACACTAATAAATAAACGTTAAACTTGAATTACATGAGGGGAGTTGCTGCGAAAACTATTTTCCCGATTGGAATAATGCCGCCAATTTTGCTTTTGACTTTCATTTTTAGCAGTTCCAGCAACTACACAAGGGAACTTCTTAAATGCCGTTCATACAGTAAAGTTTGACACCTGTGGCCTTCGATCTTTTTGGGTCCAATGTCACAGCAAACGAATAACTTCTCTCTCCCTCTCTGTCACCTCCCTTCCATACAAGTTGAACACGTCGTGACAAGTGATCTCATGAATGATGGGGCGAAGAAAGTCAGATGTCCACCAAACTTCCAAATGAAAAGATAAACCATTCATAAAAAAGACTTCAGAATGAAAATTACTCCTGAGAACAACCAATGAAATTGAATTTGAAGCAGAAGTATCGAAACATAGAAACTAGAAGCAGGAGTAGGCCATTTGGCCCTTCGAGCCTGCTCCGCCATTCATTATGATCATGGTTGATCATCAAATTCAATATCCCGATCCCCCCTTTCTCCCCATATCCCTTCATCCCTTTAACCCCAAGAGCTAAATCTAATTCCTTATTGAAATCACATATCATTTTGGCCTCAATTTCTTTTTGTGGTGTGAATTCCGCACATTCACCACTCTCTGGGTGGAGAAATTTCTCCTCATCTCAGTCCGAAAAGGTTTACCCCTTATCCTCAAACTATGACCCCAGTTCTAGACTCCCCCGCCATCGGGAACATTCTTTCTGAATCTACTCCGTCCAGTCCTGTTAGAACTTTTGAAGTTTCTACGATATCCGCAGTGCACAGGGTGTACGTACTAGGAAAGGACTGACAGGCTGGGTCTCTGAAGGAATAAGGCTGCCAGATGACCCAATTGAAGTCTTTTTAAAATTCTGAAAGGTTTTGATAGAGTATTCACATAGAGAATGCTTTCTCTTGTGGGAAAGAGCAAAACAAGACGCCTTCGATACAAGATACCTAGAAACCAAGTAAGGAATTCAGAAGAAACTTCTTCACAAAAGAGTGGTGAGAAGGTAGAACTCAGCACCACAGGGAGAGGTCAAAGCGAATAGTATAGAAGCAGGTAAGGGGAAGCTAGGCAAGAAAATGAGGGAGACGGGGATAGAGGGTTACGATGGCAGATTTAGATGAGGAATGGTGGGAGGAAACTCGAGTGGAGCACAATCACCAACAAGGATTGGTTGGGCTGAATGGCCTGTTTCTGTGCACACAGTATGTAATCCGATGCAATCCAAATTTAGAATCGTCTGACTCCAGCGCAAGACACCTTTCCTAGCAAATGCTTTCAAAGTTTTCAAGGACAATGGTTCAATGTTTTCAAAACATACGTTTTCAAGACTGTTGCAAGGGATTTGTATACAAGGTTGATTCAATGGATTTTGTTCCGAATCCACTTAGTTAAATCCATTATGGTTATTAGATATCAGGGAGGTTTAGCACAGAGCTCCAGTGGAGAGGATGGTGGGTTGGGATGTAGCCTGATGAGTGTAGCACTGATTCCCTGGCCTGTTCCTCTGTTGAGATTCTGCGGTGGGGACACAGCCTTTCTGAATTTGCTGTAAAAAGTGCAGTATTGAACTTTTAAAAGATTCATTCATGGGACATGGGCGTCGCTGGCTGGCCAGCATTTATTGCCCATCCCTAGTTGCCCTTATTCAGAGGGCAGTTGAGAGTCAACCACATTGCTGTGGCTCTGGAGTCACATGTAGGCCAGACCAGATAAGGAAGGCTGATTTCAAAGATTTGCGGGTTAGGGTGGATTAGCCATGCTAAATTGCCCCATGGTCTCCTGGGATGTGTAGGTTTGAGGGATTAGCGGGGTAGATTTGTGGAGTTACGGGAATAGGGCCGAGGTAGTATTGTTGTCAGTGCAGACTCCATGGGCCGAATGGCCTCCTTCAGCACTGTCGGGTTTCTCTGATTCTATGATTTCCTTCCCGAAAGGACATTACTGAACCAGATGGGTTTTTCCGTCAATCGACAATGGTCATCGTTAGATTCTTAATTCCAGATATTTTTTATTGAATTCAGATTCCACCATCTGCCGTGGCGGGATTCGAACCCAGCTCCCCAGAACGTTAGCTGGGTTTCTGGATTAATAATCTAGCGATAATACCACTAGGCCAGCGCCTCCCCGTTTACCAATAATCAAATTTTAGCATTAACTGTCAATCACATCCACGCACCAACATGGACATAATGACACAATAGCCGCTCATGAATTAGTTAAAACCTTTATGGTCATGTATGGGATAACTTGCATTGAAAATGGAAATTAGACAGGTTTTAAAATGCAAGATGAAAACCACTTCATTGAGAATGGAACGCAGCGAAGGAATGTACTGAGAATGAGTTGTTCAGGCAACATCATCAACAATGGGAACTTGACACCACGCATCATAGATTCCCTACAGTGAAGCGGGAAGCCATTCAGCCCATCAAGTCTGCACTGACCACAATCCGGCGCAGGCCCTATTCCCACAACCCCACATGCCTACCCTGCAAATCCCCCTGACACTAAGGATCAATTTAGCACGGCCAATCCACCTAACCCGCACATCTTTGGACTGTGGGAGGAAACCGGAACACCCGGAGGAAACCCACGCAGACACGGGGAGAACGTGCAAACTCCACACAGACAGTGACCCGAGGCCAGAATTGAACCCAGGTCCCTGGTGCTGTGAGGCAGCAGTGCTAACCCACTGTGCCGTCTGTGTGGGTGTAGTCACTTTGCTGCATTGTTTCCTATTATAAACACTACTCTGCATCTTAGAAAGAATTAAAACAGCCTACAAGTTTCCTACAGCATTAGCTTTTTGGCTAATTTTAGTAGCTGCCCTAGATAGGATGAAGCAGATTTAAACATCAGCCTCACACCAGATGCTACAGGAAGTTCTGCGTAACTGAGGCAATGGGAGCATTTACAATTTGTCTTTGTTAGTTGTTAACAATGATTGTATAACATCTGTACAATCCAATGGAATATCAATTGGAACAAGCTGCCAGAGGTAGTAGTAGAGGCGGGTACAATTTTGTCTTTTAAAAAGCATTTAGATAGTTACAAGGGTATGCTGAGTACATAGGGATATGGGCCAAATGCGGGCAATTGGGATTAGTTTAGGGGTTTAAGAAAAATGACAGCATGGACAAGTTGGGCCGAAGGGCCTGTTTCCATGCTGTAAACCTCTATGACTCTAATTCATGGCACATCGACGTCTGGTCAGGAAAGAGTGAAAAGAGGAACCAACTTTTTTCCCCACACAGAATGGTGCGAGTTTGCAACTCTCTTCCACAATTAGAATCAACGCTACATCAATTCCCAATTTTACAACTTAGATGGATAGGTTTTTGTTAGCCGAGGTTGTTAGGAGGTATGGGGCAAAGCCAGGTGTGTAGAGGTAGATTTCAGGCACGCCTGTGATCTCACCGACTGGCGGAACATGCTCAAGAAGTTAAATGGTCTCCTCCCGTTCCTGTGTTTCCTGTGTGATTGAGAGACATTCTCGACTCATTGTTACACATTTCAGCACAGAACAGGGAAACCCTTGGACCCACATCAGTCACCGGGTCAGACAGTAAAAAAGGGCAAAAAAATAATTAATTAAAATGTTACAAGTTGATGTTACCCATGTCATAGAGTGTGCCCCCTTGTGACTGCATGACTTTGGATTAGTTGCAAATTTGCACACAGACTGTTGCTAAGATTTGGTTAATAAGGGAACGTGAGGTTGTTTGCGGGGAGGGAGGTGGTTGAACGATCGAAGCTCACCGGAGAACACGGAGGGCTGCACGGTGGCACACTGCTGCCTCACAGCTCCAGGTATCCGGGTTCAATTCCGGCCTCGGGTCATTGTCTGTCTGGAGTTTGCATGTTCTCCCCGTGTCTGCATGGGTTTCCTCCGGGTGCTCCGGTTTCCTCCGACAGTCCAAAGATGTGCAGGTTAGGTTTATTGGCCATGCTAAATTGACCCTAGTGTCAGAGGGATTTGCAGGGTATATACATGGGGTTATGGGGTTAGGGCCTGGGTGGGATTGTTGTCAGTGCAAGCTCGATGGGCTAAATGGCCTCCTTCTGCACTGTAAGGATTCTATAATTCTATAATTTCTTGAAATCATAGAATCCCTACGGTGCAGAAGGAGGCCATTTGGCCCATCGAGTCTACACCGACCACAATCCCACCCAGGCCCTATTCCCATGATCCCATGTGTTCACCCAGCTAATCCCCCAACACTAGGGTCAATTTAGAATGGCCAATCAACCTAACCTGCACATCTTTTGACAGTGGGAGGAAACTGGAGCACCCGGAGGAAATTTACACAGAAACGGAGAAAGTGTGCAGACTCCACACAGACAGTGACCTGAGGCTGGAATTGAACCCGGGGTCCCTGGCGCTGTGAGGCAGCAGTGCTAACCACTGCGCCACCATGCCACCCGAATACGCCACTGAATATAATTAGATATTATACTCCCTGGAAACTCCTGTTAAATCACAGGTTTTGCTTGGTTGACGACAACTGTGAATGATGAATGCACACTAACGTCACTAACTTACACTGCAATCCGAATATGGGTGCTTCCAAAGACATTTATTCCTCCACGGCTGAATCCACAAATTGTCGGGATTGGCTTTGCGGCAGTGATTTCAACATGCAATCCTATCACAAAATCATGACGGACATCTCCATAGTACCACTGAGGATTTTCCATTTAAAGTTTAGTTTGCCAAGGGAATAATGAAAGGAAAATCGCATTGAAACTTATAACAGGGTTAGGCAGGATAGATTCAGAAAGGATGTTCCTAATGGCGGGGGAGTCCAGAAGCAGGGGTCACAGTTTGAGGATAAGGGGTAAACCTTTCAGAACTGAGGTGAGGAGAAATTTCTTCACCCAGAGGGTGGTGAATGTGTGGATTTCACTGTACAGGAAGTAGTTTAGGCCAACACCTTGTGTGATTTCAAGAAGAAATTAGATATAGCTCTTGGGGCTAAAGGGATATGGGGTGGGGGGGGGAATCAGGATATTGAATTCGATGATCAGCCATCATCAAAGTGAATGGCAGAGCAGGCTTGAAGGATCGAATGGCCTCCTCCTGCTTCTGGTTTCTATGTTTCTAAAGTGATGCACTGAGGTAAATTAAACAATTTACCTTAGTTGAAGGGTCAGTTGTGAGGAGACACAAATTAAAAGTAAGGGGTGGGAGGTTTGAGGGGATTTGAGGAAAACATTTTTTTACTCAGAGGGTGGGGATGGTCTGGAATGTGCTGCCTGGGAGGGTGGTGGAGGCGGGATGTCTCACATCCTTTAAGAAGTACCTGGATGAGTACTTGGGCATGCCATAACATTCAAGGCTATGGGCCAAGTGCTGGCAAGTGGGATTGGGTGGGCAGGTCAGGGCCTTTCATGCTTCGGTGCAGACTCGATGGGCCGAAAGGCCTCTTCTGCACTGTAGGATTCTGTGACTCTGTGAATACGATTAGCACTGGCCTACATTTTCCTCTTTGTATTTGTATTGTTACAGTCGTCTGTTAAATTTTCATTAAAGATTTCAGCACATTTATACCTAATTATTACAAAGCGTGTTACTGTAGAACAGTAATAATGAATAATTTACTGAATCAATTTGTACGTTTCCATTGAAACCATTGCTCCAAAAAGGCACGCGGCTGGGAAGACTTTGACTCAGTCAGCCCCATGCGCAATCCTTTGAAATGTCGCGGAATATCACACATCCTGACTTTACCCTTACCTAGCCCAGGATTGCTGTGAGTAATTAGTGAGACTATCTCATTTAGCACAGTGAAGAGATTGGAGTCAATGGGAGTCAGACCTTGCAGTAGGACTGTTACATAGAACTACGAATACATTGCAGCGCAGAAGTAGACTATTCGGTCCAACTAGACCGTTCCGCTGTTTATGCTCCACTCGAGCCTCTTCCCATTCTTCCTCATCTAACACCATCAGCATAATTATCTATTTCCATTCCCTTCATTTGCCTATCCAGCTGTCCCTTAACTACCTCAATAATACTTGCCTCAGCTACCTCCTGTAGGAGTGAGTTCCACACTCCAGCCACCCTCTGGATAATGAATCATAGAATCCCTATAGTTCAGAAGGAGGCCATTCAGTCCATCAAGTCTGTACTGACCCACTTCTTTTATTTTACCCAGGCCCTATCCTCGTAACCCCACTTATTTACCCTGCTAATCCCCCTAACCCACTCATCTTGGGACAATAAGGGGCAATTTAGCATGGCCAACCCACCTAACCTGCCCATCCGGATACTTACATGACCCGGGTAGCACTGCTGCCTGCCTCACAGTGTCAGGGACCCGGGTTCGATTCCCAGCTTGGGTCACTGTCTGTGTGGAGTGTGCACATTCTCCCCGTGTCTGCGTGCGTTTCCTCCGGGTGCTCCAGTTTCCTCCCACAGTCTGAAAGACGTGCTGGTTAGGTGCATTGACCCGAACAGGCACAGGGAGTGTGGCAACTAGGGGAATTTCACAGTAACTTCATTGTAAGCCTTACTTGTGACTAATAAATGAACTTTAAAACTTTAAACTCACCTTAATTTACTGTTTGATTTTTTGGTGACTATCTTATACTCACAGCCTCTAGTTTAGCTCTTCACTACAAGAGGAACAATTCTCTCTGTAGCTACTCTCTCAAAACTTTCCATAAGTTTAGATTCCTTTATGAGGTCATTTCTTGGCCTTTGCTTTTCAGTAAAAGAACCATCCTGTTCATCCTTTCCTGATTCATATAACCTCGCAGCTATGATATCCTTCTTGCATTTAAAAAAAAATCTCCAATACTCTTTGTACAGAAATAAAACAGAAAATTCTGGATAGACCCAGCAGGTCTGGCAGCACCTGTGGAGAGAGAAATAGAGGTAACATTTCGAGTCCATTACAATTCTTCTTCAGATCTGAAGAGAGATAGAACTGTGATGGGTTTTATACTGTTGGAGGGAGGGGATGGAGCAAAACAGAAGATCAAGGATAGGCAAAAGCTCAAGAGAGGTTTGCAAGTATGTCATGAACACAAGTTAAAGGGAATGATAGTGTTAAAGACAACCCAGGTACAACAGGAGGATGCTGAGAAGATGTCCTCCCTTATGGGGGAGTCCAGAATGAGAGGAGTCAATTTAGAAATTAGATGTCAGCCATTTAAAATGTAGAAGAGCAAACTTTTCTCTCTGAGCGTCAGTACTCCGTGGATTTTACTTCCCCAGAGAACAGCGGCGACTGGGTGTATGAAAATATTCATGGCTCAGTTAGGCAGACTTTTGATAGCCAAGGGAATCAAGGGTATAGGGGTGCGAGGGAATCACTGGACTCGTAAACCAGAGAAAGATGTAGGAACCCGCATTCAAATCCTGCTATGGTGGAATTTTAATTCAATAAAAATCTAGAATTAAATGTCTACCGATGACCATGAAAGCATTGTCGGAAAAACCCATCTAATGTCCTTTAGGGAAGGAAATCTGCCATCCTTACCCGGTCTGGACTACATGTGACTCCAGAGCCACAGCAAGGTGATTAATTCTCAAATGCCCTCTTGAAATGGAGGGCAGTTAGGGATGGGCAATGAATGCTGACCCAGCCAGCGACACTCAAGTCCCATAAAACAATGTTTTTAAAAAGCACGTGGATTGCGTCTGTTCTCAGTGGATGTGGGTGCCAGTGGACCTATCTGGAATATTTCCTTTAGTAATTTCCAGCTGCTTTGAAATAACCTTGGAAATGGCATCCAGATTCTGACTTGGGCGGTTGGACAGAAAATAGGATGGAAAAGTAGTTTTTTGTACTCATTACTTTAACTTTGATTTCCAATAGGCGCAATGGGAGACTTGTGTCCTAGTACATCATTTTGTCAATAAATTGACTTCTATGAAGGAAGCAAAGAATAAAACTGGCATGTAGCTTGCCTGCTGTGAGATGCAAACATTGAGTTCTTCATCTTTTTGATTGGGTTTGATTTATTATTGTCACATGTATTAACATACAGTGAAAAGTATTCTTTTTTGCGTGCTATACAGACAAAACATACCGTTCATAGGGAAGGAAAGCAGAGAGTGCAGAATGTAAAGTTAAAGTTTATTTATTAGTCACATTAACTTACATTAACACTGCAATAAGGTTACTGTGAAAATCTCCTCGTCGTCACACTCCTGCGCCTATTCGGGTACACTGAGGGAGAATTTAGCATGGCCAATGCGCCTAACCAGCACGTCTTTCTGGGAGGAAACCTCAGCACCCGGAGGAAATCCATGCAGACACAGGGAGAACGTGCAGACTCCACACAGTGACCCAAGCCGGGAATCAAACCCGGGTCCCTGGCGCTGTGAGGCAGCAGTGCTAACCACTGTGTCGCCTCACTACAATCTAGTGTTACAGTCATAGCTAGGGTGTAGAGAAAGATCAACTTAATGCAAGGTAGGTCCATTCAGAAGTCTGATGATGGCAGGGAAGAAGCTTCTAGTCAGTCTATGTTTCCTGAAAGTGTCGGGAGTCCATGCCCCCAAAAACAGAATGCATTTTGAAGAACTGGATGGATATTGAATTATTTTGAACAAGTTTTTCTAAATTAAAAGTTCACTTTGGTCTATGAGGAAGCTGTTTTTTCCAAGAAATCAAATGACTTGGTCAAAATGACCAACAAGACAGCTGGTGAGATAAGAGTTATTTTGTTTTCTTGAGTTAAAGTTAAAAAAAACCTCTATTGCCAGGGTGTAGGCTCTTGCTGGTTGGCTGAAAACACCTGGCCTGGGAGAAGTTCTGTTAGAACATTTTATTTGGAACACAGTGGCCAGAATTGTACCACCCCGCCCGCCACGGGAATCGGAGCGAGCGAGGGGCGGACAACAGTAGGTCTGTTGACCTCAGGTGGGATTTTATGGCTTCAGGACGAGCGAGTCTAGTGTGTTCATATTACAGAGTAGGAGATGCTGGAAGTCTTAAAGCGCATCAAGGTAGATAAATCCCTGATGGAGTATATCCCAGGACATTGTGGGAGGCTAGGGAGGAATTTGCAAGTCCTCTAGCAGAGATATTTGAATCATCGACAGCCACAGGTGACGTGCCTGAAGATTGGCGGGTGGCAAATGTTGTGCCTTTGTTTAAGAAGGGCTGCAGGGAAAAGCCTAGGATCTGCAGGCCGGTGAGCCTCACATGTGTAGTGGGTAAGTTGTTAGAAGGTATTCTGAGAGACAGGATCTACAGACATTTAGGGAGACCGGGACTGATTAGGGACAGTCAACATGGTTTTGTGAGTGGAAAATCATGTCTCATGAATTTGATTGAGTTTTTTGAAGGGGTAACCAAGAAGGTAGACGAGGGCAGTGCAGTTGATGTTGTCTACATGGACTTTAGCAAGGCCTTTGACAAGGTACCACATGGTAGGTTGTTGCACAAGGTTAAATCTCATGGGACCCAGGTTGAGGTAGCCAAATGGATACAAAATTGGCTTGATGACAGAAGACAGAGTGTGGTTGTAGAGGGTTGTTTTTCAAACTGGAGGCCAGTGACCAGCGGTGTGCCTCAGAGATCGGTGCGGGGTCCATTGTTATTTGTCATTTACATTATTGATTTGGACGAGAATTTAGGAGGCATGGTTAGTAAGTTTGCAGATGACACCAAGATTGTGGCATAATGAACAGTGAATAAGGTTATCTAGGATTGTAATGAGATCTTGATCAATTGGGGCAATGGGCTGATGAATGGCAGATGGAGTTTAATTTAGATAAATGCGAGGTGATGCATTTTGATAGATTGAACCAGGGCAGGACTTACTCAGTTAATGGTAGGGCGTTGGGGAGAGTTACAGAACAAAGAGATCTAGGGGTACAGGTTCATAGCTCCTTGAAAGTGGAGTTACAAGTGGATAGGGTGGTGAAGAAGGCATTCGGCATGCTTGGTTTCTTTGGTCAGAACATTGAATACACATTCAAAGGGGGGCAAAGGTATTTTATACACACACACACACATGCACGCACACACACAAACACGCATGCACACATTCGCAGGTACGTGCACACACACACACAGACACACACACGCGTGTGCGCACACATACAGAGACACACACAATCACGCATGCACACACTCACAGGTGCGCGCGCACACACACGCAAGTGCACACACACACACAGTCGCAGGCATACACACATACACATACTCGCAGGCATACACGCACACACACACTTGCAGGCATACACACAAGCACACACACACTCGCAGGCATACACACACACACAAGCACACACACACACTCGCAGGCATGCACACACACTCGCAGGCATATATACACACACACACACGCAAGCATACACACAAACGCACACACACACACACACGCAAGCATACACACAAACGCAGGCATATACACACACAAGCATACACACACACACACTTTATCAGATCAACAGCTTCAAGACCTTTTTGAACTTTATCTTTTTGTAGTTATCCCTTGATGAGATCACACCAGGTATATAGCATGCAGCTTTGGCCTTTTTAAAATTTGTTTGTGGGACATGGGCATTGGTAGCTGACCAGAATTTATTGCCCATCCCTAGTTGCCGGAGGGCAGTTGAGAGTCAACCACATTGCTGTGGCTCTGGAGTCACGTGTAGGCCAGGCCGAATAAGGACGACAGATTTCCTTCCCTCAAGGACATCAGTGAACCAGATGGGTTTTTCTGACAATTGACAATGGCTTCATGGTCATCAGTAAATTCCTAATTCCAGATTTTTGTAATTGAATTCAAGTTCCACCATCTGCCGTGGCGGGATTCGAACCCAGGTTCCCAGAACATTTGCTGAGTTTTCGATTAACAGTCTAGTGATAATACCACTAGGCCATTGCCTCCCCTGGCAAATATATCCTTTCTTATTTCAGAAATGATATACTTGCCACAGAGGGAGTGCAGCAAAGGTTCGCCAGACTGATTCCTGGGATGGCAGGATTGTCGTTTGAGGAGAGATTAGGTTGACTGGGTCTGTATTCACTGAAATTCAGAAGAATGAGAGGGACGTTCATTAAAATGTGTACAAAGCTGACAGGGCTGGACAGACTGGATGTAAGAATGTTGCTTCCTCTGGCTGGGGGTCCTAGAACAAGGGGTCACAGTGTCAAGATATGAGGTCGGCCATTTAGGACTGAGATGAGGAGAAATGTCTTCACCCAGAGGATGGTGAACCTGTGGAATTCTCTACCACAGAAGCCTGTGGAGGCCAAGTCATTGAACATATTTAAGAAGGAAATAGATTTCTAGACTCTAAAGGAATCAAGGAGTATGAGGAGAGCACGAGATGTGGTGTTGATATAGAAGATCAGTCATGATATGTTGAATGGTGGACCAGGCTCGAAGGGGCAAATGGCCGACTCCAATTCCTGTTTTCTAAAAAGTCCAGGCCTTGCTGCCGATTGTATCATAATCACCTTTGGGGCTAACACTTTCCAGCTCGGATTTCACGGCGCAGACTTGCTTTATTTGTGAAACAAATAGAGCCAAAGGAACTGCTTCAGCTGAAAGATGCATTGCCTGGTGTGTGTGCTGAATACTAAAACCAGCAGTCAGCCTCCGGATCCGTACCTGTTCAGTGGGGTGTTTATTTGCTGGCATGGTGAGAAAGGTTCGTCAATGCATCACTGCAGGCCTCAGGGAGATGGTGACCAAGAGCACAGACCCCTATCTATTGACCCCTGTTGCAAGGAGCCTGTGCAATCCAAGAGCAGACAGGTTCAAGCCTCCGCCGTGAACGGCCTGTTCACCTGCACTCTTCAGATTAACGATGAAGGGTGCCATTTGTAAGGGTAGCTGACATCCACTAGAACCATTCACCGTCTCAGAGGATGACCAGATTGATGGAGGGAGGGACATTTCAGCTGTAGAAGCGTGACTTTACTCAATGCTATTTTGCTAACCCTGCAGTATCTGCCAGAATCGACTCTACGACTTGTGCTGTTGTGCCTGAGACGGGTAAAATCACAGCTGTTTTTTTATTTCAGTACAAACCGTCATCAACAGACAGAAGGGGGTCAAAGGCATTTATACCCACGCACACGCACATATGCACACGCACGCACACACGCACATATGCACACGCACGCACACATGCACATATGCACATGCACGCACGCACGCACGCGCACACACACACGCATGCACACACACACACGCACATATGCACACGCATGTGCACACACACCTATGCACGCGCGTGCACACATACACAGACACACACGCACGCACACATGCACACACACGCACATATGCACACACACCGACGCACACGCGTGCACACATACACAGACACACACACACAATCACACAAACACGCATGCACACACTCGCAAGTGCACGCACACACACACACACTCGCAGGCATATACACACACACACACACACACATTAATATTCCCGGCAACGTGGCGTATCTCTAATTTTCCATGTGCGACCACCTGCGCTGTAATTAACAGGAAAGACCGCTGTATTTTCCAGGCTGTTGTGCTGCTGCAAACACGTGCAGGTTAGCAGGAACACCGATGCCAATTATTATTTTGTTACACGTCGATCAGTCAGGTTGCATGAAATGATTTGGTGAACAATGCCGCGGGGGTCCACAATTACAAACCAGTGCGGCCCCGGTCGGTGTACAGCTACATGGAAGTGAAAAACAAAATGCACTTTGTATTTCTGAAGTTATTTATGCATTCTAAACAAGGCTTTAACGTGCAGAATGTACCTGGATCAGCACTTGGCACGCCATAAAATTCAGGATTATGGGCCAAGTGCTGGTAAATGGGATTAGGTGGGACAGTCAGGCGTTTCTCGGTGGTCGGTGCAGATGGGCCGAAGGGCTTCTTCTGCACTGTATGATTCTATCTGCAAAAATTTCCCGTCCCTCCCGCCACGGGAAAGGTAGCGGGCGGGGTGGATGGACCACATAAAGGTCCACAATATCACAGTAAGCACCACTGTTTCTGTTACAAATGGACAGAATACTGAAGGTGCTTTTACCAGCCACATGGAAATTTGTATTAATCCAAATGACTAATCATTGTCGAGTTTTTTCCGATATAATCCACAGGCGTGCAGGTTAGGCCATGCTAAATTGCCTCTTAGTGTTGCAAGGTGTGTAATTAGGGGGATTAGTGGGGTAAATATGTGGGGTTACAGGGAAAGGGACTGGGTAAGATACGCTGTCGGAGGGTCGGTGCAGACCTGATGGGCCGAATGGCCTCCTTCTGCATGACAGGGATTCTATGGCTCTATCAGCAATTGCCCGTTTTAAGCGTGGATATTGTTAGTAGAGTCATAGGGGTTTACAGCATGGAAACAGGCCTAACTTGTTCATGTCGCCCTTTTTTCTAAACCCTGAAGCTAGTCCTAATTGCCCGCATTTGGCCCATATCTCTCTATACCCATCTTACCCATGTAACTATCTAAATGCTTTTTAAAAGACAAAATTGTACCCGCCTCTACTACTACCTCTGGCAGCTTGTTCCAGACACTCACCACTCTCTGAGTGAAAACATTGCCCCTCTGGACCCTTTAGTAGGGACTGTATTAAAATTAAAGTGTGTAAAATGGTGATGGGGTGCCCAAACCCCCAATCACAGTCCTGCTGGTCTGGGTGTGGTTCCACGCTAACCCGGTCACTTTGTTTCAATGTGTCCATGGGTGCGGGTGTCGCTGGCAGGGTGAGCATTTGTTGCCCAAACCTTGTTGAGAAGGTGACAGGAACAGCTGTCCTCTTTATTATGGGTCAGTCCATATGGTGTAGATACGTTGATAGTGCTGTACAGGAGAGGGATCAAGGATTTGAACCCAGTGACGATATAGGAAAGGCATTTATTTCCACATCAGGATAATATCAGGAGGCTAAGGAAATTTGGCATATTCACTACGATTCTCACCAACTTTTACAGATGCACCATAGAAAGCATTCTTTCTGGTTGTATCACAGCTTGGTATGGCTCCTGCTCTGTCCAAGACCGCAAAAAATTACAAAGGGTCGTGAACGAAGCCCAGCCCATCACTCAAACCAGCCTCCCATCCTCTGTCTACACTTCCCGCTGCCTCGGCAAAGCAACCAAAGGACCCCGGACATTCTCTCTTCCACCTTCTTCCATCGGGATAAAGATACAAAAGTCTGAGATCACGTACCAATCGACTCAAGAACAGCTTCTTCCCTGCTGCCATCATGCTTTTCAATGGATCTACCATATATTAAGCTGATCTTTCTCTATACCCTGGCTATGACTGTAACACTACATTCTGCTTTCCTTATGTACTCTACTTTCCTTATGCACTCGATGAATTGTTTGCTTTGTCTGTATAGCGTGCTCGGAACAATACTTTTCACTGTATACCAATACATGTGACAACAATAAATCAAATGTGGCTCGGAGAGGAACTTGAAGGTCCCCATGCGTCTGCTGCCCTTGTTCTTTGAGGTGGGAGAGGTTGTGGGTTTGGAAGGTGCTTTTGAAAAGAATCTTGGCTTGTTGTTTTGAATATTGTAAATATTGCGTCTTGCCCTGTTTATTGTGCCATCAAAAGAAGGTGCACGCCAACAAAACATTTACTTGATAATACAGAAAGTAACTGATAAATTCCTGCATAATTTTACACAAGTTGCAACACTTGGCAGCATTAAATGAATGGACCAGAATTTTCCTACAACATATTATCACATTGGCAATGTGCTTTCTGCGGACAGGTTTTCAGGTTAATGGGTGTAGCTTCAATGCCACTATAATTGTCGTTATAATTTGCCTGGTTTCATTTTCATTCAATGATTATTATATCTGTGCCGAGATGGAACATTTCCAAAAGCTGTTACAGTTTCCCATTGACTCTGTCTACACTTCCCGTTGCCTCGGGAAAGCAGCCAGCATAATGTCACGCACCCCGGACATTCTCTTCCACCTTCTTCCGTAGGGATAAAGATACAAAAGTCTGAGGTCATGTACCAGCCAACTCAAGAACAGCTTCTTCCCTGCTGCCATCAGGCTTTTCAATGGGCCTACTTTATAATAAGCTGATCTTTCTCTACACCTTAACTATGACTGTAACACTACATTCTGCACCCTCTCCTTTCCTTCTCTCCTATGTACTCTATGAATGATATGTTTTGCCTGTATAGCATGCAAGAAACAATACTTTTCACTGTATCCCGATACATGTGAAAATAGCGTCATAGAGGTTTACAGCATGGAAACAGGCCCTTTGGCCCAACTTGTCCATGCCGCCCAGTTTTTACCACTAAGCTAATCCCAATTGCCTGCATGTGGCCCATATCCCTCTATACCCATCTTACCCATGTAACTGTCTAAATGCTTTTGAAAAGACAAAATTGTATCAGTCTCTACTACTGCCTCTGGCAGCTCGTTCCAGACACTCACCCCCTCTGAGTGAAAAAGTTGCCCCTCTGGACCCTTTTGTATCTCTCCTCTCTCACCTTAAACCTATGCCATCTAGTTTTAGATTCCCCTGACTTTGGGAAAAGATGTTGACTATCTACCTTATCTATGCCCCTCATTATTTTACAGACCTCTATAGGATCACCCCAAAGCCTCCTACGCTCCAAGGAAAAAAGCTTCAGTCCATCCAGCCTCTCCTTATAATTCAAACCATCAAGTCCTGGTAGCATTAATAAATCAAATCAAAACAATATTAATATATTGTATGTGGGATCCTCAGCTGTATAACTAGGTCCTCCATGAGCTATTTTTAATTGCCTGGTTGATATTCACCAAATACTTGTTTAAAGTAAACAGATGATTAACTTTGCTGAAGATGATTATCACCAGAACTGAACATGATCATGACCAAAGAGCTAAAATGGTGCACAAAGGGACATTCACACTGTAATGTCCAAACTATGTTAGGGGTTGTGGGTTTTAAACAAAAATGTGGGTTGCACACGTAGATTCAGACTAACAACAACAAGGTTTATTTAAGAGCATTCGGCTGTACAGAGAGAAAATGAAACAAAAGCCTCGGAAACACCCCGATGACATCACCATCAAATCACATATCAGCTCTTAAAGCAATCATGCAGCCAGCTAGCTACATAACACACATAGAATCCTACAGAGCAGAAGGAGACCACAATCCCACTCAGGCTCGATCCCCATAACCCCATGTATTTACCCTAGATAGTCCCCCTGACACTAAGGGTCAATTTAGCATGCCCAATCCACCCAATCCTCACATCTTTGAACTGTGGGAGGAAACCAGAAAACCCGGAGGAAACCCACGCAGACATGGGGAGAATGTACCAAGACAGTGTCCCAAGCCAGGAATTGAACCCGGGTCCCTGGCGCTGTGAGGCAGCAGTGCTAACCACTGTGCCACCCAACAAGTTTTCAGGCCCAATCCCCAGTCTGGGTTGAAAACCTTCCTTGAAGTTCTACCTCGGGGTAGGAGGATAGAGACCCCAGATTCTATGCTTGAGAAGATGGAAACATCTACCGAGAGTTTTGGTTCCTTGTTGAATTCCAGCAATGCCCTCTGGGAAAAGTGTGATCTGGGACATAAGTGAGGGAGGGGGCAGTGGTCTTGGGGATTTCTGGGGTTGAATACCTTGCCAAAACTTAATTTCTGGAGGGACACCTAAAGAATTAAGCAGAGTTGTCAAAGTCACCCAATGGCCACATGCCCAGAACCCCAGCAAGAAATCGAGAGAGCACAGGTGGCCAGGAGCAATTTCTGTATTTCAATTGTACTATTTCCAGTCTTGTGGGATTAATTTGAGATGCTCTGAATGTTTTATTGGCAATAATCCCTCAACAGAGCACAGAGACATCACAAACCATGCATTTGATGGATTTACAATTGCATTATATCAACCAGTAAAATGAATTACCACAAGACGACCTCCACACACTGTTCACAACTTCCAGGCAGATCTGAGGGTGGGACTGGGCAGGAGTCATACAATCAGTGCAGAAGGAGGCCATTCGGCCCATCGCATCTGAACTAACCACAAACCCACCCAGGCCCTATCCCCAAAACCCTATGCATTTACCCTAGCTAGTCCCCCTGACACTAAGGGGCAATTTAGCATGGCCAATCCACCTGAACTGCAAAACTTTGGACTGTGGGAGGAAACCGGAGCATCCGGAGGAAACCCATGCAGACACGGGGAGAACGTGCAGACTCCACACAGACAGTGACCCAAGCCGGAAATCGAACCCAGGTCCCTGGCGCTGTGAGGCAGCAGCGCTAACCACTGTGCCACCGTGATGCTGGATGGATTAAATTCTCAGTTTAGCAGGTTTTCCTTTTAAATAAAAGGAGAGACTTTACAGAGGAGCCCAAGATGAACCAATTCTCTGAGTAACAATGCAGGCTGTGTCTTCTGACCAAGCTTACAGGACCTTCTGGGATCCCAGTGAGTCTCTGTGAGTCTGTAAAAGGTGGTGGGGAGGTGACAGTGGAGGAAACATTGTCTGACTCAAGAAAACCACTGCTAAGATTTACGGAATGTGACCACATAAATGTAAGGGGCTACATGTAAGGGGTAAAATTTTGCTAGATTCTTTACAGACACTAAATATTTCAATATATATGGGACATTGAATGGAATAAAATACAGGACTGTAGGGAAAGGGCAGGGGAATGGCACTAGCTGGCTTGCTCATTACACAGAGGGTGGTGAATGTCTGGAACGCGCTGCCTGGGGAGGCGATGGGAGCAGGTACAATAGCGGCATTTAAGGGGCAAACTAGACAGATACATGCATAGGATGGGAATGGAAGGATACGGACTCTGTAAGTGCATACGGTTTTAGTTTAGACAGGCATCATGATCGGCACAGGCTTGGAGGGCCGAAGGGCCTGTACCTGTGCTGTGCTGTTCTTTGTTCTTTTCTTTCTTCTTTGTTCAGGAAGCTGGCATGTGCTTGATGGCCTGAACGGCCTCCTTCTGTGCTGTAAACATTCTATAATGCTACGCTACCCATTGACTGGACAATGAAATATGGAGACGGAGAACTGACGTCTGTGGGCAAGTGATAGGAGTGGTGCAGCATTCAATTCACAGGCCTGACAACTGCTAAAGGCCTAGCACTGTGGTTTGAGGCTGGCCGAAGGAGAGCTACCTGGTTGGGACCCACTCCCCAGAGAACAGGAGGACAACGCGTCTGCAAAGTTGGTGGCCAGACTCTGTAACTCTGCCTAGGTGACCTGGAATGAACTGCACAAGATGCTTGAAGAAGCTGGCAAGGTTAAAGTCTACCTAACAGCAACAGGTAGGGCAGAGGATTGTCCGTCAACTTGCTCCACATTAATGCTGGGTCTCCACCCTGCCGACCAGCTCCTTACCAAAGAGCAGAAACAGCTGGAAATTCAGAGATCAGCCAACAAGCACCGCAATCTCTGAACTTGGTTCAAAACCCAGGGGAGGACAGGGTCGGGAATAGAGGCTGAGTTATGGCAGAATCGAAAAGGAAATATGTGTTGAGTTACAGGGATAGAGAGGGGGAGAGTGCCTGGGGAAGATACTCTGTAAGAGAGTCGGTGCAGACTCGATGGGCCAAATGGCCTCTTCTCCACTGTAGAATTCTACGATTATTGAGACCAGCTTTCAATTCCAGATTTATTAATTGAATTTAAATTCCACCAACTGCCGCGTTGGGATTTGAACCTGAAGCTCTGGGTTATTAGTCCAGTGACATGACCACTGGGCCACCACCTCTCCATTCCACCCCACCTCCCAACCCGCGGAGCGAATAAGCACAGAGGTTCTGTGCGATGGGAGGCATCAAACATTCCCCAAACCCCCTCTACCTTGAGTCGATGCACTGCTTCGAGGTGAGATGGGAAATGGCAGGAGAAGATTCAGGTGCAATGTAAACATTGATATAAAGCAGTTGGGCTGAATGGCCTGTTTCAACACAGTGTTGTTGATGTTGTGTGGCCCTATGATCACTGTGTGGTCACCCCCTAAGGGCTGTTATGGCTTCTTTTTTTCCAGGGTCTATTAAATCATGTCATGAGAGGAACTAAGCAGGAAGTAGGACGAAGCAGGACTAAGCGACATGGTGACACAATGGTTAGCACTGCTGCCTCATAGCGCCAGGGACCTGGGTTCAATCCCGGCCTTGGGCCACTGTCTGTGTGGAGTTTGCACATTCTCCGCGTATCTGCATGGGTTTCCTCCGGGTGCTCCGGTTTCCCCCCACAGTCCAAAGATGTGCAGGTTGGGTGGATTGGCCATGCTAAATTGACCCTAGTATCAGGGGACTAGCAGGGGAAATATGTGGGGTTACAGGAATAGGGACTGGGTGGGATTGTGGTGGGTGCAGACTTGATGGGCCGAATGGCCTCCTTCTGCACTGTAGGGATTCTATGATTCCAAGCAGAGGAATATAAAGCACATAACAAGAGTGCTGCAACAGCATAGCATCGACTGTCCGAGCTGCCCTCACGGCTCCTTGCTGGAAGGGTGAGGTGGGTCAATTTGCCCTAAAGTGCTTCTTTCAGCACTGATGCCATCAGCGCAGTAACGCAATTTAATAATAGTAATAAAGTTATTTCCTTTTTTTCTGCCGCAACCGGATTTACCAACCTCCCAGTGATCTAATAAAATCCTACTGTGACTTGTGAGTATAGCAGAGGGTTGGTATTGTAAGTGACGCTGAAATGAAATACTGACCTAATAAAACTCTGCAGCGAGGCTTGAGGTTTCTACAATGCTGCAACAAGCAAAAACTGTTTTGAATAAATTTCAAGAACTTTGTTGAAACAGGATACAGTGCATTCATTTCTTTCAGAATATTTGAATGATCCTATCATATATTAAACTGATCTTTCTCTTCACCCTACCTGTAACTGCAACACTATATTCTGCACCCTATCCTTTCCTTCTCCCCCTGTGTACTCTAAAACATCCTTCACAGCTCGGTGTGGCTCCTGCTCTGTCCAAGACCGCAAGAAACTACAAAGGGTCGTGAACGAAGCCCAGTCCATCACGCCAACCAGCCTCCCATCCATTGACTCTGTCTACACTTCTTGCTGCCTCAGAAAAGCAGCCAGCATAATTAAGGACCCCACGCACCCCGGACATTCTCTCTTCCACCTTCTTCCGTCGCGAAGAAGATACAAAAGCCTGAGGTCACGTACCAACCGACTCAAGAACAGCTTCTTCCCTGCTGCTGTCAGACTTTTGAATGAACCTACCTCGCATTAAGTTGATCTTTCTCTAAACCCTAGCTATGACTGTAACGCTACATTCTGCACCGTCTCCTTTCCTTCTCTATGAATGGTATACTTCGTCTGTATAACACGCAAGAAACAATACTTTTCACTGTATACTAATACCTGTGACAATAATAAATCAAATCAGATCTATGAACGGTATGCTTTGCCTGCACAGCACACGTGAAACAACACTTTTCACTGTATCCCAGGACATGTGACAATAATAAACCAGATCAAATCGTGATAGACGCACATCAAAGCTACATAATGTGATAGGGCTTTACAGGACTGTCAGCCAGAACTTCCAAACAACTTTCAGTATTTGTACTGAAGAAAGAAGTGGAAAATGTGCAATTCCTCTGCTTAACCGCAGCTTCAAGTCTATTTGCATCTTTTAATGTTCTCGCCTCCTCATCTGACAATCCTCTTGCACCACGGCAAAAGCTTCTGCTGCAATGATTTGCATCTTCAGCCTAGTTTTTATAACTCTCTCTTGTGCATCCAATAAATCCTTTAATGTATTTTTCTGTTGTCATGAGGCTATACCCATTTATTTTCTGAAAATACGATTGTTGAGCTTTCAGTAAACTGGATATTTTGCAGTTCAAACTGAGATGGAGTTTAAAAATGCAAGGCCGCATTCTAGAATCATAGAATCCCTGCAGTGCAGGAAAAGGCCATTTGACCCATCGAGTCTGCACTGACCACAATCCCACCCAGACCCTATCCCCATAACCCCATGTATTTACCCAAGCTAGTTCCCCTGACACCAAGGGCAATTTACCGTGGCCAATCCACCTAACCCGCACATCTTTGGACTGTGGGAGGAAACCGAAGCACTCGGAGGAAACCCACGCAGAGACGGGGAGAACGTACAAACTCCACACAGACAGTGACCCAAGGCCAAAATGGAACCCCGGGGCTGTGAGGGAGCAATGCTAACCACTGTGCCACTGTGCCATCTGGTGAAGGTTCTACGGTGAAGGTGAGATAAAAAAAAAGCAAATCACCCTCATGGGAGTGTGAAGAGAGAGACATTTCCTATAATCCAGGCACCCATTGAAACTCCCGTCTGAGGAACGGACATTAAAAATATTAAAACAATGGCTGTCGCAGGCAGACGCACTCAAACCCTCCTGGAAATACACAGTGGGTGGAGTATTTCAAGGCAAGGCTGCCCAGCCAATTGACAGAGATTGCGAGCAACACCGATGGTGCCAAGAAAGTCTTCAGCAGAGGAAACGGTCCGAAAATCTACTATCTCTCCCTCTCTCTTGGAGAGGGCGGCACGGTGGCACAGTGGTTAGCACTGCTGCCTCACAGTGCCACGGGCCCGGGTTCAATTCCGGCCTCGGGTCACTGCCTGTGTGGAGTTTGCACATTCTCCCCATGTCTGCGTGGGTTTCCTCCGGGTGCTCCGGTTTCCTCCCACAGTTCAAAGATTATGGTTAGGTGGATTGGCCATGCTAAATTGCTCCATGGTGTCAGGGGTCTAGTAACGTAAATATGTGAGATTATGTTGGTAGGGCCTGGGTAGGATTGTTGTCGGTGCAGGCTGGATGGGCTGAATGGCCTCCTTCCGCACTGTAGGACTGCCGGGTCGTGTTGTAACTTTGATATCTCGGAGCTAAGCAGAGATGAAACACCATTTTCAATGTGTGCGAGAGGTTTGATTCAGTGCATTTGAAAACTCGTGCTCCATGCTTCTGGCTCGAGCTTCCAGCAACTTCCACAGTTTGTTCAGTTGTTCTTTGAGTCCACGTTCAGGCTTAACTAACCAAGCACAGTGAGCATCAATAGTAAACAGGCTCACATAATCAAATACAGAATGGTTGAACACTACAGCACAGTACCCACCCCCCTCCCCACTCCCCACCCCAAGGTAGCTACAGTATCCCAGCCACCTGTAGGGACCTGGAGGCACCTCCATTTTGGAAAATCCAGTTGGCCTTTGACAATAGACCCGAAGCGGCTGGATTGACTGCACCCACCACGTGTGGCGTTGAACCCTGGCACACAGGCTAGCGGAGTGAAATCGCACACCTGCCCACCTCCATTCCTATACCTGGCGGGTGTTAAAAATACGGCCCCTAATATTATCTCTGTTCACGTGCTCCATTTTATGTGCATATCAACTTTAGATATTTTGTTAAGTGATGAATTGCCTTGCTGTTTAACGGTTTATATATTATAAATGTAAAATTTCCCAGGTTTGTAGCCTGAGCCATGATTCATGGGCAAAGTGCATCAAAAGGCGCCTTCAACCTAGACATACCTTCCGGAGGGAAAACCCTCTAATGGGCGGGATTTGCCAGCCACTCACGCCAGCATGATTCTCCCATCCCGCTGCAGTGAACAGAGATTACACTGAGTGGCAAATTCTCCATCCACACTGGCAGCGGCAGAGGGGCATAAATAGAATCATAGAGGTTTACAGCATGGAAACAGGCCCTTCGGCCCAACTTGTCAATGCCGCCACAAAGCTAGTCCCAATTGCCCGCATTTATCTAGTTGATCTGTGCCCCTCATTATTTTATAGACCTTTATAAGATCACCCCTTTCAGCCTCCTACGCTCCAGAGAAAAAAGTCCCAGTCTATCCAGCCTCTCCTTATGACTCAAACCATCAAGTCCCGGTAGCATCCTAGTAAATCTTTTCTGCACTCTTTCTAGTTTAATAATATCCTTTCCATAATAGGGTGACCAGAACTGTACACAGTATTCCAAGTGTGGCCTTACCAATGTCTTGTACAACTTCAACAAGATGGCGCAACTCCTGTATTCAATGTTCTGAGCAATGAAACCAAGCATGCTGAATGCCTTCTTCACCACTCTGTCCACCTGTGACTCCACTTTCAAAGAGCTATGAATCTGTACCCCTAGATCTCTTCGTTCTGTAACCCTCCCCAACACCCTACTATTAACTGGTTCAATCTACCAAAATGTATCACCTCACATTTATCTAAATTAAACTCCATCTGCCATTCGTCAGCCCACTGGCCCAATTGATCAAGATCCCATTGCAATCCGGGATAACCTTCTTCACTGTCCACTATGCCACCAATCTTGGTGTCATCTGCAAATTTACTAGCCATGCCTCCTATATTCTCATCCAAATCATTAATATAAATGACAAATAACAGTGGGCCCAGCACTGATCCCTGAGGCACACTGCTGGTCATAGGCCTCCAGTTTGAAAAACAACCCTCTACAACCACCCTCTGGCTTCTGTCATCAAGCCAATTTAGTATCCATTTAGCTACCTCACCCTGGATCCCGTGAGATTTAACCTTATGCAACAACCTACCATGCGGTACCTTGTTAAAGGCCTTGCTAAAGTTCATGTAGACAACATCAACTGCACTGCCCTCATCTACCTTCTTGGTTACCCCTTCAAAAAACTCAATCAAATTTGAGATATATGATTTTCCACTCACAAAGCCATGCTGACTGTCTCTAGTCAGTCCTTGCATCTCTAAATGCCTGTAGATCCTGTCTCTCAAAATACTTTCCAACAACTTACCCACCACAGATGTGAGGCTCACTGGCCTGTAGTTCCCAGGCTTTTCCCTGCAGCCCTTTTTAAACAAAGGCACAACATTTGCCACCCTCCAATCTTCAGGCACCTCACCCGTGACTATTGATGATTCAAGTATCTCTGCTAGGGAACCCGCAATTTCCTCCCTTGCCTCCCACAGTGTCCTGGTATTCACTTCATCAGGTCCCGGGGATTTATCTACCTTGATGCGCTTTAAGACTTCCAGCACCTCTTTCTCTGTAATATGTACACTCCTCAAGACATCACTATTTATTTCCCCAAGTTCCCTAACATCCATGCTTTTCTCAACAGTAAATACTGATGAGAAATATTCACTTAGGATCTCACCCATCTCTTGTGGATCCGCACATAGATGACCTTGTTGATCCTTAAGAGGCCCTACTGTCTCCCTTGTTATTCTTTTGCCCTTTATGTATTTGTAGAAGCTCTTTGGATTCTCCTTTGCCTTATCTGCCAAAACAATCTTGTGTCCCCTTTTTGCCCTCCTGATTTCTCTCTTAACTCTACTCCTACACCCCCTATACTCTTCAAGAGAATCCCAGCTGCCGAGAGAATGGCCAGAGAATTCCAGCCAGTGTGCTTGTGTAAACATCGCTGCCTTCGTTACTTTAACAGGTATGGAGGAGTGATTAAATTTTTATTTATTCATTTATGGGATGTTGGGATGTGGGCGTCGCTGGACCAGCATTTATTGCCCATCCCTCAGGGCATTTAAGAGTCAACCATATTGCTGTGGGTCTGGAGTCACAGGTGGGCCAGACCGGGTAAGGACAGCAGATTTCCCTCCCTAAGAGGCATTAGTGACCCAGATGGGTTTTTAGGACAATTGACAATGGTTTCATGGTCATCATTAGACTTTAAATTCCAGATTTTTGTTGAATTCAAATTTCAGCATCTGCATGGTGGGATTCGAACCCGGGTCCCCAGACCATTATCCTGAGTCCCTGGATTGCTAGTCCAGTGACAATTCCACTATGCCACTGTCTCCCCACAAACAGAATGATCATACAGGCAGAAATTAGTGGCATTGGGGTGGGTAACATAATAGAAGATGGAATCGAGACGGCGAGCTATGATGTACAGGGCCTAATAAACTCTCACAAGGTCAAATTAATAATCTGTTGTATTTCCCTGAAGTGCTGGAGATTTTCATTAACACACAAGTATGTAACGGAGAGGAGAGTTGAAATCATTAGAGTGTTCTATGTAACTAATCAAATGCCCCTAGCTGCTGTGAACTGCAGTTGTTGTGTTGGTATCTCTTTAGAGAGTAGCTGGAGTCCTCCATTGAGAGATAGAGTATCAACGTTTTATTAAATACATAAACAGGTTAAACTTGCCAGTGTTGGTGTTGAACTCAATGGCTGGGATTTTCTGGCCTTGGGGTAGAGGGTCTTGCAGTGGCTGAGGAGGGGCATTCAAACATCCATTCACCTCGGTGGGCTAGGAGTGTCCTGCCAGTGGGATGGGTCACAAAATCCCAGCCAGTGTGTCTGTCAGCCTCCCAACACACACAAAGTTTATTTATTAGTCACAAGTAAGGCTTACATTAACACTGCAATGAAATTACTGTGAAATTTCCCTAGTCGCTACATTCCGGCACCTGTTCGGGTACACACACACACACGAGAGAGAAAGGCACGCCACACACATACACACACACACGCACACGCGAGAGAGAAAGGCACGCCACACACATACACGCACACACACACGCGAGAGAGAAAGGCACGCCACACACATACACATAAATGAATGCCCCGCACTATCAGGACCATGATTCTTGGACTGTAATCAAACAACAAGATCTCAATCTGCTTCCATTTTCAATCCCATTTTATTACAGTGTTCACTGTGTGATGTGGTATTTATCATACCATTTGTGATCAGTGACTCCTCATGGTATGATGTGATAAGCACTTATGATCAATAGGCTCCTATTAACATTCCTCTCTGGAAATGAAGAGAGCCTGGCTTATGAATTACTCTGTTGCCGCAGCACTCTCCTCCATAACTCCAGCTGAAGGATTGGAGCTTCTATTGGAACTGAGAAGCACAAGTACCAGACAGACAAATAAGCCTTTTGCTCACCGCAGACTGTGCTGCTGTACGCAGCAGGGGCAACAGAAACTTGAGAAATAATTGGATCGGGGATGGAGCTGGCTTTAGGATTCTCCTGCAAGAATTATTTTGATTCTTTTTTAAAGCTTAAGGAAAGAATAGTTGAGCTGTTGATTTCTGCACAGTGCTTTGCACCACTGCCTCCCAGTGCCAGGGAGCCGGGTTCGATTCCCGGCTTGGGTCACTGTCAGTGTGGAATAGAATAGAATCCGTATAGTACAGGAGGAGGCCATTTGGCACATCAGGTCTGCACCGACCACAATCCCACCCAGACCTTATTCCCGCAACAGGTGCAGTTGAAATGATGCTGCAGTAGAAGACATGATTTAACTTGGTAATTTAGCACAGCTGTCTCCAGTTGGGGAAAGGGTTAGGGAATCATTGCAAGAGAATACAAACCGGTTCACACTGCATATCCAGGAGGAGCCGGGAGAGTCATAGAATCCCCGCAGCGCACAAAGAGGCCACCGGATCTGCACCGATCCTCCGAAAGAGCATCCCACCTTGGCCTTTCCCTCTGTCCTATCCCCATCCAATTCACCGAACATCTTTTGAACTGTGGGAAGAAACCGTGGCACCCGGAGGAAACCCACACAGACATGGGGAGAATGTGCAGACTCCACACAGACAGTGACCCAAGGCTAGAATCAAACCCGGGTCCCTGGCGCTGTGAGGTAGCAGTGTGAGCCAATGTGCAACCTCTTTCTACTCCTTTTTACCCTTTATTTTGAATCTACCCCTTCTCATTCTTGACCTTCTCTTGAGTGGGAACAGTTTCTTACTATCTATGCTGACCATACTCCTTAGAATCTTGATTCCCTCTATCAACTCTCCCCTCAGCCTTCTTTTCTTCAAGGAAAACAGTCCCAACCTCTCCAATCTATCTTCATAGCTATAGTTGTTTGTCCGTGGAATCATTCTTGTGAATCTCCTCCGTACTCTCTCCAATGTCTTCACATCTTTCCTCAAGTGTGGCATCCAGAACTGGATGCAGTACTTGAGGTGAAGTCTAACTAGTGTCTTATAAAAGGTCAACATGATTTCCTTACTAAATTCTAGGATACTGTATGCTTCATTAACTGCTCTCTTAAGATGTTCTGCTACCTTCAATGACTTATGTACATATACACCAAAGTCCCTTTGGTCCTGCACCTCCTTAGGAGGTTCTCCCTTTATTTTATACTGTTTCTCCATATTCATGCTGCCAAAATGAATCACATTGCCGTTTGTGGGAGCTTGGGGCATCTGGGGCAACACGGTGGCACAATGGTTAGCACTGCTGCCTCACAGCACCAGGGACCCGGGTTTGATTCCCGGCTTGGGTCACTGTCTGTGCGGAGTTTGCACATTCTCCCCGTGTCTGCGTGGGTTTCCTCCGGGTGCTCCGGTTTCCTCCCACAGTCCAAAGATGTGCGGGTTAGGTGGATTGGCCATGCTAAATTGCCCCTTAGTGTCAGGGGGACTAGCTAGGGTAAATGCATGGGGTTATGGGGAGAGGGCTTGAGTGGGATTGTGGTCGGTGGAGACTCGATGGCCCTTCTGCACTGTAGGGACTCTATGTCTGTCCTACAATAGGACAACTTTGACTGCAAAATGCTTCGGGCCATTCTGAGGTTGTAAAAGGTGCTGTAGAAAAGTGGGTTTATTTTTGTGTATATAACATATCACCACTGGACAAAGATGACATTGCAGTCAAGGTTGGCGTAGTTTATGGCAAGCATTGTTGTATCAGAGGAAGAAAACCTAGTGCATGCAGGTTAACCCCACGAGCCATCAATGCCCTGCAGTGAGATTTATTCCTGCCGTATATTAAAATAACTGACTTGAGCGAGGGAGTGAGGATGATAATGAAATTTATGTTTTTGAACCGATTGTGTGACATTGGATTGGAATGCAGAATCCAATCTAAAGTTGCTGAGTTTGTAGATTGGATATAACGGGTGTAATCCATAAGGTATTGATAAAACATTCGGCTTTGCGATTGTTTATTTTCTCTATGTGGCATCAAATAAATTATTCTAAACCGCGTTGTACACCATCCAAACCAGATCCAAGCACTTTGAAAACAAAACGTTGCCAAAGGAGGAGTGGGCACGGTGAAATTTAATCAATCCCCATTCTTGCTTCAGCTGTTTGGATAGTTGGGGTCAGGTCCACCTGGGGAACTTGACAGGGGAACCGCTGAGAGGCTGTTTCCTTCTCATGGGGGAGTCTAGAACTATGCAGCAGAGTTTAAGGATGACAGAGGGGGAGTGCAGCACGGTGGCACAGCGGTTAGCACTGCTGCCTCACAGCATCAGGGACCCGGGTTCAATTCCGGCCTCGGGTTACTGTCTGTGTGGAGTTTGCACGTTCTCCCCGTGTGGGTTTCCTTCGGGTGCTCCGGTTTCCTCCCACAGTCCAAAAGATGTGCAAATTGAGTGGATTAGCAATGCTAAAATCGTGGGGTTACGGGGATAGGGTGGGGTGTGGGCCTGGGTTGGATGCTTTTTCAGAGTGTCCATGCAGACTCGATGAGTCGAACAGCCTCCTTCTGCACTGTAGGGATTCTGTGGATTTATAGAATCCTACAGTGCAGAAGGAGGCCATTTGGGCCATCAAGTCTGCACTTGACCATAATCTCACCCAGGCCCTATCCCCATAACCCCATGCATTTACCCTAGCTAGTCCCCCTGACACTAAGGGTCAATTTAGCACAGCCAATCCACCTAACCTGCACATCTTTGGACTGTGGGAGGAAACCGGAGCACCCGGAGGAAACCCACGCAGACACGGGGAGAATGTGCAGACTCCACACGGACAGTGACCCAAGCCGGGAATCGAACCCGGGTCCCTGGCGCTGTGAGGCAGCAGTGTTAAAAACTGTGCCACAGTGCTAGAGATGAGGAGGAGTTTCTTCTCTCTGTCATTAGGCTTTGGCACTCTCTCCCCTCTACAGAGAGCAGAGGGAGCTGGGTCATTGAATAGATTCAAAGTTGAGTTTTTGACAGATTTTTGATTGACAAGGGACATGAGCCATGATCTTATTGAATGGCGGAGCAGGGTTAATGGACCAAAAGGGTTACTCCTGCTCCTGTTTCTTCAGATCACATGGCTCATTGTTTAACTCTTTCCTTCCCTCAAACATCATCACCTACTTTTTCTGAAAGACGTGCTGGTTAGGGTGCATTGATCCGAACAGGCGCCAGAGTGTGGCGACTAGGGGAATTTCACAGTAGCTTCATTGCAGTGTTAATGTAAGCCTTACTTGTGACTTATAAATAAACTTTAACTTCTTTGCCATCTGTCATTGAATCACTCATTCCTTTCACTCCTATCATTGATGTCTCCTTTTTCCCTTGCGAATCTTGCTACTTTATGTGTTTGCTGGGAAGAGGTGTGTCCCCAGTTGGTACCAGAGTAGCACTGCCATTCTGCGGAGAATGCCAGTGAACGGCTGCCCCTGTGGGATAGTGCTGTAGGTAGCTGAACAGAGTAGCAATCTCGCATGCATCTCCGCTACGATAAATGTCAGAGAACAATGCTGAATGTGAGAGCTTCTTTGATCGTTTGCTGAAAGACTATCTGAGGTCTGTTACAGCAAGGGCAGAATTTATATTTAAAACTGCTGTGCAAATGTAATAAAATATTCAAGGTGCTTTACAGGAGGAACATTCTAAAACAAAATGTAATACTGAGCCACATAAGGTGATATTAGGTCGGATAACCAAAATCTGGGTCAAAGAGAAAGCAGGAAAGCGAGGTAGAGAGGTGTAGAAGTTTAGGGAAGGAATTCCAGAACCTAGGGCCTTGGTAACAGAAGGCATGGCCATTGATGGAGCGATTAAAATTCGTTGTTGCTCAATCGGACAGAATTAGTGTAGATATCGAGGGATTGAGTTTAGGAGTCCGGGGATAATGATGCAGCTATATAAGACCCTTGTCAGACCCCACTTGGAGTACTGTGCTCAGTTCTGGTCGCCTCATTACAGGAAGGATGTGGAAAAGATTGAAAGGGTGCAGAGGAGATTTACAAGGATGTTGCCTGGATTGAGTGGCATGCCTTATGAGGATAGGCTGAGGGAGCTCGGTCTTTTCTCCGTGGAGAGACGTAGGATGAGAGGAGAGGGGGGTGGGGGGGGGTGGGGGGGGTGGGGGGGGTGGGGGGGGGTTGGGGGGGGGGGGCGGTGGGGGGGGGGCAGGGGGTAGTTGTTTGCGGGGGGGTGGGGCAGGGCGGGGGGGGGATAGAGTCATAGAGGTTTACAGCATGGAAACAGGCTCTTCGGCCCAACTTGTCCATGCCACCCTTTTTTTTTAAAACCCCTAAACTAATCCCAATTGCCCACATTTGGCCCATATCCCTCTATACCCATCGTACCCATGTAACTATCTAAATGCTTTTTAAAAGATAAAATTGTACCCGCCTCTACTACTACCTCTGGCAGCTTGTTCCAGACACTCACCACCCTCTGTGTGAACAAAAAGCCCCTCTGGACACTTTCGTATCTCTTCCCTCTCACCTTAAACCTATGCCCTCTAGTTTTAGACTCCCCTACCTTTGGGAAAAGATATTGACTATCTACCTTGTCTATGCCCCTCATTATTTTATAGACCTCTATAAGATCACCCCTCAGCCTCCTACGCTCCAGAGAGAAAAGTCCCAGTCTATCCAGCCTCTCCTTATAACTCAATCCACCAAGTCCCGGTAGCATCCTAATAAATCTTTTCTGCACTCTTTCTAGTTTAATAATATCCTTTCTATAATAGGGTGACCAGAATTGCACACAGTATTCCAAGTGTGGCCTTACCAATGTCTTGTACAACTTCAACAAGACATCCCAACTCCTGTATTCAATGTTCTGACCGATGAAACCAAGCATGCTGAATGCCTTCTTCACCACTCTGTCCACCTGTGACTCCACTTTCAAGGAGCTATGAACATGTACCCCTAGATCTCTTTGTTCTGTAACTCTCCCCAATGCCCTACCATTCACTGAGTAAGTCCTGTCCTGGTTCAATCTACCAAAATGCATCACCTCGCATTTGTCTAAATTAAACTCCATCTGCCATTCATCAGCCCACTGGCCCAATTGATCAAGATCCCGCTGCAATTGGAGATAACCTTCCTCACTGTCCACCATGCCACCAATCTTGGTGTCATCTGCAAACTTAATAACTATGCCCCCTATATTCTCATCCAAATCATTAATATAAATGATTTCCTTGTTAAGACAGGGGTTGCTGATGAAGGAATCACTCCTCACCAAACCCCCACCCCGAACTCTTCCTGTCTGAGGCCTGAACACAATACATTTCTGGGCTCAGACCTGCTGAGTTTCTTCAGCATTTTCTGTTTTTGTGTGGAAGAATAGATGGTTAACTGTCCTTTGAGTGTCCTTGAGATGTGGATTTTAAAAGCTGGGGCTGATTTTGGTTAGCTGGTTCTCAGATGTGGTCAGATATAGAAGGTGTTGCAATTAGAATCATCAACCCCATCTCCCATCCCATTGTCTCCAACTCCCACCCTACTGCTCCCAGCTCCCACCTCCCATCTCCCACCCAGTCCTCCCAACTCCCACCGTCCCCATCTACCACTCCACTTCCTCCAATGCCCACTCCACTGCTCTCATTTCCGACCCATCACACTGCCCCCGCCCCCACCTCCCCTCCCTGCCAAGTGGTGGCCCAGCTGCAAAGATCTTTCTTTTCTTTTGAATTGGTGACGTTGGAAAGACTTGCTTCTGTCACATCCTGCTGTTTCCAAGCTGGAGGGCCTCCTATTGACCATTCATTGGCATGACATGCCTACCCACTGCTCTTTCATTGGCCAATTTGGGGCCAATCACCAGTGACTGTTTCCCACAGAGTGCAGGCCTCTGACGTCCGATGGAGCCTGGTAGTGGGGCCCTAAAGCAGACAGGGGAAATCCTACCTGAAGGAGCATTTCAGATAGCTGAAATTCAAATGGAGAAAGAAGTCTGTTTTAGTCACCGTTAGAACCATAAGACCATAGATCATAAGATATAGGAGCAAACTTAGGCCATTCGGCCCATTGGGTCTGCTCCACCATTCAATCATGCCTGATAATGACTGTCATCCCCATTCTCCTGCCTTGTCCCCGTAACCCTTGATCCCCCTATTGATCAAGAACATATCAATCTCTGTCTTAAATACACTCAACAACCTGGCCTCCACAACTCTCTGTGGCAGTGAGTTCCACAGATTCACCACCCTCTGGCTTTAGAAATTCCTCCACATCCCAGTTTTAAAGGAATGCCCCTTCACAAATCAAATGTGACCAGATATCGGGGTAAATATTCCAATCCCGCCTGTCTCTGGAATCGTCACGAGCGGGAGGGTGGACAATTTAATGGACCATTTAAAGGACCTTGGGTGGGAATTTCTGGTCTCCAGGCTGGCAAGTTTGGAAAATCCCGCCCAGACTGTAATTATCGTGTATTAGAGAAGTTCTCACAGTTTGGAGTGACAGAATCCATGCTCCATACCAGATCCTCTTAGCGGTGGAATTTTCAAAGATACATTGGAAATCAATTCTGCTTGATGTTGTGGCCTCAATCAGCAAGGCTGATGATGTGTTTAATCTGAACTGGCTCAGTTAGCCCAAGTGCATTCTTTACAGGAGCCACGGTAGAGAAATGGGTCATCCCTGATCTCTTGGCACAGTGCAGAATAGGACCAATGAGCAGGACAAAGTGAGTATGTGTTATGACGACCATGGGGGATCATCAGTAAATATATCCATGGGCGTCATGGAATACGAGCATCCTTATTGAACAAGTGGAGACTCAAAGAATGGCAGTGCTGACTTTAATACTAAGAGTATTAAAGAATGTACTCCAGAGAAGTGTCGTTGCCAATGGATGGAATACTGCAAGTCATTGTGGGTTAGGTTGATTGGCCATGTTAAATTGCCCAAAGTGTCCCGGGATGTGTAGGTTCGAGGGATTAACAGGGTAAATGTGTGGAGTTGTAGGGATAGGGCCTGGGATGGGATTGTTGTTGGCGCAGACTCGATGGGCCAAATGACCTCCTTCTGCACTGTAGGGTTTCTATGATTCTATAACACAGCCACGGCGATGTTTTAGGAACAGGCAAAACACGTGCTGCCCAGGAGGAAAGTCGAGGTTGGTACCTGAGCGTACCAACATGCAGGTATCCCCTCTTCCAGAGACAGGGACACTACAACTGAATTGTATTGTAACAACAAGAGTTACCTTGATAATGGCTGAATGATGAGTAAATGGCCATCCCTGAAAGATGGAGGTAGACATGGGAGCCACAGCCTCTGTTATCAGAGCCCCAGCGCCAAGCAACAGAGTGGACATCCTTGCAGTGGGGGTGCTGGGAGAGGAGACATGGACCTAAGGGGGAAGTGATGTTATGACCCCGCGGGGCTTTGTGGAGTACCAGCTGTCTTACTGAGCAAACTGAGACTTGCCCAATGGAAAGCAGCCAGCAGGGTATCTTTACCCAGACTGGTGTAGTAGGTCCCAGGGTGAAGACTACTTGACTGTAAGCGGCCTTTTCCTTTGGTACACAATAAAAGGTGTTGGTGACAGAACCCGGCTGAATTGCGGCAGTATATTCTGAAATTACCTCAGAAGAAACTTAGGAACGGGAGTAGGGTTCTTTGAACTTGTCCCACTATTCAATGAGATAATGGCGGGTCTGTGCCCTAATTCTTATACCACCTTTCCTCCCATACTCGTTACAGTCTTTGGTTAACAACCAATCATAGATTTAAAATCAACAATTGATTTAGCTTCAATTGCCATTTCTGGAAGAGATCTCCAAACTTCCGCCACACTGTGTGAAAAAGCATTTCCTTCTTTCACTCTTGAAAGGTCTGACTCTCTTTTCAGATGATGCCCCTAGTCCTAGGCTCCGCAACCAGTGGAAATATTTTCTCCCCCTGCACACGTTCCCTTCAATATCTTGAAAATTTAAATCAAATTACCTCTTAATCTCCAAAACTGCACGAACGTGACCTGAGTGTGTGTAATCTCTCCTCGTAATTTAACCCTTCATTGACTGTGAAGTGCTTTCGAACCGGGTGGCACATTGGCACAGTGCTTAGCACTGCTGCCTCACAGCGCCAGGTTCAATTCCGGCCTTGGAATTGTCTGTGCGGAGTCTGCACGTCCTCCCTGTGTCTGAGTGAGCTTCTTCCGGATGCTCCAGTTTCCTCCTACAGTCCAAAGACGTGCGGGTTAGGTTGATTGGTCATGCTAAATTGACCCTAGTGTCAGGGGGATTAACAGAATAAATATGTGGGGTTACGGGGATAGGGCCTGGGTGGGATTGTGGTCGTGGAAGATTCAATGGGCCGAATGGCCTCCTTCTGCACTGTACAGATTCTATTCTATGATTCTCTCGAGGCCACGAAAGGCGCTACATAAATGCAAATCTTGCTAGAATTAAGGAATGTCTTCTTTGGGCGTCTCAGTTTCTCCTTTCCGCAGAGATTTAGATTGGACATTAAAGGCTACAAGCCCCAAACACTGAAGGGCAAAAGCATGTTTCAAACTTCCAAGGGTTAGATTGCAACCCCAGTGGCTGATCTCGTTCGAGTGACTCTACACAAGACAAATGAAGCTTACTGTGTTTTGCTTGTCCAAAGGCACCAATGGATCAATATTCAAGAAAATACTTTTGACATCCCGAGGTATTCACATCAGCTCTGGGACTAAGGCACAATGAGATTTGAATGCATCAAAAATTACGCTGTGACAACCTTGCATGATATTGGCCTTGTAAATATTCATAGAGCCTCCTCAGCTAGTGTGTGCATGGGAATTCACTGTCAGCAGATTGAGCTTCACATGGTCAATGAGTGACTGATTTTACATGGACGAGGCTGCCAACCATTCCACAACAGAAACACACTCAAGATCACTGCAACACTAATGGTCAGCTGACCTACATCTTGGTGCCTAGTCTCAAAGAGGAGACCTGCAAGGACTCGCTTCTTTTAGAACCTCAGTAAAGGTACAGCACAGAAGGAGGCCATTCAGCCCATCTTGTCCGTGCCAGCCCAAGGACACCCACTTGCCCTTCAGTAATTCTCCGCAGGGTAACAGTCCGGAGTGGGATTATTACAGAGCGGAATAAGGACAGTGTGAGGACTCGATTCGGCACATGTAGGTCAGAGCAAGTAAGGGCGGCAGATTTCCTTCCCTAAAGGACATTAGTGAACCAGATGGGTTTTTCCAACAATCAACAATGGTTTCATGGTCATCAGTAGATTCTCAATTCCAGATTTTAAAAAAAAATTGAATTCAAATTCCACCATCTGCCGTGGCGAGACTCGAACCCGGGTCCCCAGAACATTCACTGAGTTTTCTGGGTTAATAGTCTAGCGATAATACCACTAGGCCGTTGCCTGCCCCTGAGCATTTCCAGTGGTTTCTGTTTTGGTTGTACTCAAGCCTTGGTTTAATATTTGAGCTGATTAGGCAGCGCTCTGTCTCAATGTGAGTTTGTTGCTTACTGAGCCAAGATCAAAGATGCAAAACACACCGATGACACAAAAGCCAAAGGGTTTGATTTACAATGCTGTGTTGAATAAGAATAGCTTTCTCTGTCAACAGAATTCAAGCCAGTTAGTGAAGTCTAAACCAACTGAGAGGGTTGTTCGACTTTGCTCAAATCACAGGTCTTCCGTCGCTTGGAGCTGTCCCCTGTTTGTGTGTGTTCGGAGTACTTAACTAAACAATGTCCTTCACTTCAACACTATATTACACCATTAAAATCTCCCAGGTAAACCAACCTGTCAAACCCAGTTACCCCAGGAAGCCAGCTACAGTAAAAGCAAAAAATAATTATTAGGAAAAATGTGCCAAATAATGGATCAGCATTGTAGAAAGGTGCTAAAATTAGCAATCAAACTCGGCGTCAGTGAGTGCCAGAATCAGTTGGGAACACCTTAATAAATGTTGGAAATCTGAAATAAAAACAGAAAGTGCTGGGGGAACTCAGCAGGTCAGGAAGTATCAGTGAGGAGCGAACCAGAGCCATATTCGACCTGAAACGTGAACTCTCTGCTTTCTCTCTCCATGGTTGCTGCCATACCTGCCGAGCACTTTCAGCACTTTCTGTTTTTTTTTTATTTTCAGCACTCAGGCTCCTGAGCTCGAAAAATTGCGAGCTGAAATTCTTCCCCTCAGACACTGGGGTGGATAATCCAGGCCGACGCACCATAGAACATAGAAAAACTACAGCACAAACAGGCCCTTCGGCCCACAAGTTGCGTCGGTCATGTCCCTACCTACCTAAGCCTATATATAGGCTTACCTATAACCCTCAATCCCATTAAGTCCCATGTACCCATCCAGAAGTCTCTTAAAAGACCCTATCGAGTTTGCCTCCACCACCATTGACGGCAGCCGATTCCACTCACCCACCACCCTCTGAGTGAAAAACTTACGCCTGACATCTCCTCTGTACCTACCCCCCAGCACCTTAAACCTGCGTAGCAGCCATTTCAGCCCTGGGAAAAAGCCTCTGAGAATCCACCCGCTCTATACCTCTCAACATCTTGTACACCTCTATCAGGTCACCTCTCATTGCACCTGGGCAATGCTGAAGGACTGCTGCATTGTCGGAAGTGCTGTGCTGTCCTTTAGATGAGATGTTGAACCAACGCCTCGTCTGACCTCTCAAATGGGTGCAAAAGATCCCAAAGCATGTCTCAAAGTGGAGCAGAGCAATTATCCCTGGCATCCAGACCAATATTTATCCCTCAATCAACACCTAAAGATCAATGATCTGCCCATTATTACATTGCTGTTTGTGGGAGTTTGCTGTGCATAAATTGGCTGCCATTTTTTCCTACGTTACAATAGTGATTATGGAGTAGATGCACTTCATTGGCTATCATGCTCTTTAGGACATCCTGACAGTTACACTATCAATGCAAACCCTTCCATCTTTCCTTAATTTTCTAGATATGATTGTGAGTGACAATTACCCGAATAGAAATGCTTATTCAAGGAGGTTGCACTTGTGACCCATACAGAGGAGTAATGGTTTTTACTAGTGGTATTATCACTAGACTATTAATCCAGAAACTCAGCTAATGTTCTGGGGACCCGCGTTTGAATCCCGGCAGATGGTGGAATTTGAATTCAATGAAAAAATCTGGAATTAAGAACCTACTGGTGACCATGAAACCATTCTCGATTGTCGGAAAAACCCATCTGGTTCACTAGTGTCCTTTAGGGAAGGAAATCTGCCATCCTTACCTGGTCTGGTCTCCAGAGCCACAGCAATGTGGTTGACTCTCAATTGTCCTTTGAGGGCAACTAGGCATGGGCAATAGATGCTGCCCAGCCAGTGACTGTCATGTCCCAAGATTGAATTAAAGAGAAGTTTTTACACAGGACTGATGGTGACCCAAATTTAGCAAGTGACTTTGAGGTGGAGATGCACAAACCAAAGCATATTTCAGAATGACTAAAAGAGGCTGGAAAAGGGGCAATCTGAAAACTAGCAGCTGAGAAACGCTGTACATTATTTTTTTACACAGATCGCAATTACACAAATTCACCAGCTTCAGTCTATCTTCCTCGGCTCACAGGGGTTACACTACACTTCCACTATGACAGGGAATATACAGAGCATCTGGCAGCCTCGACTTCTCTCAAAACAATCATGCCTCGGGCAATATATACTGACCCTGAAAAACCATGTCGCTGACACAAGTGCCATTGTACACAGCGACTAGGGCAGCACCATGGTATAGTGGTTAGCACTGCTGCCTCACAGTGCCAGGGACCCGGGTTCGATCCCGGCTTGGGTCGGTGCCTGTGCGGAGTCTCCCCGTGTCTGCGTGGGTTTCCTCCGGGTGCTCCGGTTTCATAGAATCATAGAATCATAGAAACCCTACAGTACAGAAAGAGGCCATTCGGCCCATCGAGTCTGCACCGACCACAATCCCACCCACGCCCTACCCCCATATCCCTACATATTTTACCCACTAATCCACGCATCCCAGGACCTCCCACAATCCAAAGATGTGTGGGTTAGGTAGATTGGCCATGCTAAATTGCCCCTTAGTGTCAGGGGAACTAGCCAGGCTAAATGAAAGGGGTTGTTTGGATAGGGCCTGGGTGGGATTGTGGTCGGTGCAGACTCGATGGGCCGAATGGCCTCCTTCTGCACTGTAGGATTCTATGATTTTATGACTTGACTTCTGCTATTGCCCATCATAGACTTCCCAGGATCAGGGGTGGTTTCCCACGCCGCTGAGCCTACAGCCAGGGTGCCTCCTGTAGCTTAAACGATAAGATTCCCAAAAAGCAGATTCCAAGTTTTCACCAGAGAGTGACAGCCATATGTTCCTCCTGAGATGCAACGTGATTCAAGGAGCTAGCCCATGTCTACGACTGTCGCCCCTATTGAGCTACAGCCTCCGGATACACTCCTTGCTCCTGCAGTGGCTGTGTCTGTTCAGCTGGTAGCTTTGCCTGTGAATCCCAAGGTTCTGGGATTAAGGTCGACACTCCAGGGCTTGAGCACAAAAACATTAAGGTCGACACTCCAGTTCAGTGCTGAGAGTGTGCTGCAAGCTCGGCTGAACTGTATCGATGATGAGGCGTTAAATCAAGGCCCCATCTGCCTACCCGGGTGGATAGAAAAGATCCGATCGCACTATTTTGAAGAAGACCAAGGGTGTTATCCCGGGTGTCTGAGCCAATATTTATCCCACAATTAACATCGCAAAAACGCAGAGGCTGGGATTCTACAACCTCACTCATAGAATCATAGAATCATAGAAACCCTACAGTGCAGAAGGAGGCCATTCGGCCCATCGAGTCTGCACCGACCACAATCCCACCCAGGCCCTACCCCCACATATTTACCCACTAATCTACGCATCTCAGGACTCTAAGGGGCAATTTTTAACCTGGCCAATCAACCTAACCCGCACATCTTTGGACTGTGGGAGGAAACCGGAGCACCCGGAGGAAACCCACGCAGACACGAGGAGAATGTGCAAACTCCACACAGACAGTGACCCGAGCCGGGAATCGAACGCGGGACCCTGGAGCTGTGAAGCAGCAGTGCTAACCACTGTGCTACCGTACCTCACTCGGGTGAGGATTGTAAAATCCCGCCGGAGAATTCTGTTGTGCCGGTAAAATTCCAGCCGGAATATCTGGTTGTTACCGCATTGACATTTGTGGGAGCTTGCTATGTAAGCAGCTTGCTGCTGTGTTTCTATAATGTCCTAACGATGTTAGGGTTGTGGGTTTTAAACAAAAAGAGGTGGTTTGCACACCTAGACTCAAACCAATAACAAGATTTATTGCAAGAGTATTGGGCTGTCCAGAATACAAACTGAAAGTGAAACAGCAACCTGTACAACACCTTAATGACATCACCATCAAATCACATGATTGGCTCTTAAAGCAATCTGCAAGCACTTAAATATATAACACCTGGGAGGGATTAATTGAAGGAGCTGTTGCTTGTACAGAAGACAAACTGAAACCAAAACAGCAACCTGTGCAACACCCTAATGACGTCATTATCAAATCATGTGATCAGCTCAAATCATGCAACGATTTAAATATATAACAGTTTCCTACATTATAACAGTGGCTACACTTAGTACTCAGGTACTGAATTAGCAATCGAGTCCTTGTTGTGAAAGGTACTATATAAACCCAAGACCTTCTTTCGATGTAACAATGATGGTCCTCACACCGCCTGCAGCCTCGGAGCACCCAGGCCAGGCTATTCTTGGAGGCTATTCCCTCCAGACATGCAGCATTGACAGGGTTTCTCCCATGCTAAGAAATGATGGAGACACATTCCCCTCCTTCTCTCACCAATATCCCCCTCAGATTAACTCTAAATGGGAGGAATTAACACTGAGTGAGGATAAAGTAAATATTCTGTCAATTCACAAACCACACGCTAATCACAGCTCAATGCAAAGAAGGAACTTACACATCCCGGTACACAAAGGGGCAATTTAGCGTGGCCAATCCACCTAACCGCCACATCTTTGGAGTGTGGGAGGAAACCGGAGCACCCGGAGGAAACCCACACAGACACATGAAGAGATTGGAAGAACTCCTTTCTCTTCTCCAATGAGGATAGTGGGTTCTTCAGCATCCACCAGAACTAACAGATAGTCTGAAAAGCCTTGGAATCGCTTCTGAAGAATCTGCAGCTCGGAAAGTGCAGCATTCCCCAGTGCTGAACAATCCATCCAGTGGAACCCGAGCTCACAACCTTCTCACTCAGAAGCAAAAGCGTACGATAACCAAGTCAAAGTGAAGCTTAAAGAAGTGTGGGTGGCAGTTCTTTGTGCTGATGTGCGTTAACGATGCTGTACCTGAAATTCTGGGGTCCCTGATCCAGCGCCATGAATGCAACTGGGTGGGATTACCCTGCCACTGAGTGGGAACAGCATTAAACACATCCCACATCCTAGGAATGGGATCAATTTGAGAACGCAGGTGGAAAACCCAGGCCCGTAGAGGTGCAATGTAACATGATCACCCAATCGGAATAAGCACTAGAAAATCAGAGCAACAGGGCGGGGGGAAACGAGAGGCCATTGAGGAGCTAACTATGAAGCTGAACCAAACCAGTGCTAACCACTGTGCCACTGTGGGGCGGCATGGTAGCACCGTGGTTGGCACTGCTGCTTCACAGCACCAGGGACCCGGGTTCAATTCCAGCCTCGGGTCACTGTCTGTACGGAGTCTGCACGTTCTCACCGTGTCTGCATGGCTTTCCTCCGGGTGCTCTGGTTTCCTCCCACAGTCCAAAGATATGCGGGTTAGGTGGATTGACCATGCTAAATTGACCCTAATGCCAGGGGGATTAGCCAGATAAATATGTGAGGACGGGAAGAGGACCTGGGTGGGAGTGGTTGGTACAAACCCGATGGGCCGAATAGCCTCCTTCTATACTGTAGGGATCCTATGAAACCTTTGGCTCCCCACCACGAACAAATGCCAACAGTGAAATATTTGATCGCCTCCAGTGCTGATGTCTTAGCTTCTTGAAAAGTCAAGCCCGTAACCTAGGAGAATGAGAGCGGCAGGTGCTGGGAACACCACAATTTCCCGTACGAAGTTACACATCTCACAAACGTACAAATAAAAAAGATCCAGTCTTTACCTTCAGTCAACCTTTGGATGATGTAATGGGGGGAGGGGAAATCCCACAAAACTTCCATCAAAATTCCGGCTTAACTTCCCCTGCCTCTCTCGCTCAATCTTCAATGGGGCTAAAACCTGAACTATTTCAGATGGAAGTTTCATTTACTTCTGGGAACAACTTTAAGGCCTTGTGCAAATACACATTAATAATGTATTCAGCCAGTAACGCACCACATTACAGCTCCTTCACACAGCCGGTACATACACTAAAATGAAACAATTGAGCCAATTAAAACCCCTACGTTTGTCAAAAATGAATGTCTGTCGCTTTATTTAAAGGGTAGGGACACACAAGCCAAGAAATTACCATCAACCACAGTGCTCTGAACTGAGGAAGCATCAAGATGTACACTCCGATTGCAAGTTCTGTGCGGTGCCTTTAATTAAGACTCGGGACTGACTTGCTTCGTCCTCACTTGACATTTCTTTAAGCTGCCAATCATTCTGAGTATGAAAGACAAGACAAAGTCATTCTCCTTCACAACTCTTCACTGATCTCCATGATTAACTCGATGAGAAAAATCTTAGGAGCGACCGGCCGGCTGCGAAACATGTGATCTCGAGAAATAGAAAACTTTGACATTTTTTTTTGCCAGTCAGAGGAATTCCGACTCTTTTATGCTGGCAAAATCAAGGTTAGGCATCTTAGGTTGTCTGATCCTTTGAGGATGACTACTACAGAGATGAGCCTAATTGCAGCACTTGAAGCACCTTACCTTCCTTCTTGCTGACAGTCCAAGCGCGGACCTCCAGAGTTTTACGATTCGCGCTCACGCGGCAGCAATAAAAATGTCAGACTTCTCAAGAGTGTCCAGTGCGAGATTAGTCCTTTGACTCTCGTAGGTGAAGCGTTGTGCTTCTCCCCCCCACCCGCCCCCCACAACAGCCCTCGCCCCCCCCCCGCTGCACTGCTCGCAATTAATTCAGAAAGTCAGCTCCAGTCGACAGCATCATTTGCAGATGCACACTCGCTCCTGCTGACAGATGTGGCTTGCCTTTCGTGTCTCCAGCAAAAGGGCTGCAAACAAGCAGCAAGCCGCAGTGCAGTGTGCAATAATGAATGGTGAAACCCCACAGGCATGTCACCTATAATAAGTATCTGGCAACTAAGTGCATGCATTGCTTTTATCAACGTTTTCCTGCTACACTGGGGAGGGAAGCTAGCCGGCATTAATGATTCTGGCCACTGGAGCAGGCTGTACGAGCCTCTGTTTTCTTTTCAGCCTTGCCTCAATTTAAGCTTTCTTTGAGAGTGTTTCCATTTCCGAGTTTCGACCGTGCTGACGCTTGGATCACAGCCTGACAGCTTTGGGGGGGTAATTCTGCAGGAGTGCTTGCCTCCTTTCACAAAAGGATATTTGCAATCTCCTTCAGTTTCATTAACCTGCCCAACCTCATCAGATAACATTTAATTCCCACGCTTGTGCTTTGAAGAATGAACGCAGAATCTGCAGCCTTTCTTCATCCAATAGACTTAGAATTGATAATAAAAACAGAATAATAAGTATTGCTAAAATAATAATTAAAAATTAGAAATAATCAGCACCCACTTCCCACACAGTATAAATGTGCCCTTTGAAATTTGGTATTTACAGAATCCCTACAGTGCAGAAAGAGGCCACTTGGCCCATCGAGTCTGCACTGACAACAATCCCACCCCCAGACCCTATCCCCACAACCCCACACATTTACCAAGGCTAATCCCTCTAACCTACTCATCCCGGGACACTAAGGGGCAATTTAACATGGCCAATCTGCCTAACCCGTACATCTTTGGACTGAGAGACGAAACCGGAGCACCCCCGGAGGAAACCCACGCAGACACGGGGAGAATGTGCAGACTCTACACAGACAGTCACCCGTGGCCAGAATTGAACCCGGGTCCCTGGCGCTGTGAGGCAGCGGTGCTAACAACTGTGCCACCGTGCCGCACTAGTCTTCATTGAAAGAGCATCTTACCCAGGATCCCCACCCCCCCGACCCTATCGCTGTAACCCAGCGCATTTTTTGTTTATTCATTTGTGGGACTTGGGCATCGCTGGCTGGCCAGCATTTATTGCCCATCCCTAGTTGCCATTGTTCAGAAGGCAGTTGAGAGTCAACCACACTGTTGTGGCTCTGGAATCACGTGTAGGCCAGACCAGGTAAGGACGGCAGATTTCCTTCCCTAAAGGACATTAGTGAACCAGATGGGTTTTTCCGACAATCGACAATGGTTTCATGGCCATCAGTAGATTCTTAATTGCAGATATTTTTTATTGCATTCAAATTCCACCATCTGTCGTGGCAGGATTCGAACCCATCCTCAGAACATTAGCTGAGTTTCTGGATTCGTAGCCTAGTGATAATACCTCTAGGCCACTGCCTCCCCTATGGCTAGTACACCTAACCTAAACATCCATTGCATCCATACAGTGCAAAAAGAGATCATTCGGCCCATTGAGTCTGCACTGAGTCCCTGAAAGAGCATCCCACCCAGGCTCTCACTTCTGCCCTATCCCCATAACCCTGCGCATTTCCCATGGCCAATCCCCCTAACCTACACATCTTAGAACACTAAGGGTCAATTTAGCATGGCCAATCCACCTAATCTGCACATCTTTGGACTGTGGGAGGAAACCGGAGGAAACCACGCAGACACGGGGAGAAGGTGTAAACTCCACAGAGACAGTGGCCCAAGCCGGGAATCAAACCTGAGACCTTTGCGCTGTGAGGTCACAGTGCTAACCCATGTGTCTATCCTTTAACCCGCTGAGGGAGATTTAGCGGCCTGGCTAACAGTCCACTGACTTTTGGCGGGTCAGGGCTATCCAAGCAGTGGGTGGCCCTGGAAAATCCCACCCCAGTGTGTGTTTTTTTTTTCCAGCAACATTCAAGTTGGAAATGGTTTTAAAAAAGGGTGGAATTCAAGACAAAAAACAATTTGGAGTCAGTGGAGCATGTTATCCTCAGCCAATAAAGAAAATGGAGGACTTCTGGCTCGGAATCGACTCCCTGTCCTACCGCAGGCTCAAGAGTCTGACATTCTAGGTTCTGATTTCTGCCGAGTTCATTCCGTGGAAACCAAATGAGTTCAGGAAATCTGGCATTTGAAACTGCAGTAAGAAGTTTAACAACACCAGGTTAAAGTCCAACAGGTTTATTTGGTAGCAAAAGCCACACAAGCTTTCGGAGCTCTAAGCCCCTTCTTCAGGTGAGTGGGAATTCTGTTCACAAACAGAGCTTATAAAGACATAGACTCAATTTACATGAATAATGGTTGGAATGCGAATACTTACAACTAATCAAGTCTTTAAGAAACGTTGTAAGTATAGTAAGTTGTAAGTATTCGCATTCCAACCATTATTCATGTAAATTGAGTCTGTGTCTTTATAAGCTCTGTTTGTGAACAGAATTCCCACTCACCTGAAGAAGGGGCTTAGAGCTCCGAAAGCTTGTGTGGCTTTTGCTACCAAATAAACCTGTTGGACTTTAACCTGGTGTTGTTAAACTTCTTACTGTGTTTACCCCAGTCCAACGCCGGCATCTCCACATTTGAAACTGCGACAGAAACACGAAATTGGTTAATGAAGCGACCCAAAAGGTTTGATTCCATCAATGCTGTATGGTTATCATAGCTATATCACATGGCTTACATATTTCATTCCAGCTCAGTAAGTGAGCCTTTGTCAGTGAGGACTGTAAAAATACACCCTGTAGAGGAACAGGGTAAGTCCAACAATGACTTCCAGATTTGCATGTCTAACTGTGCATGCGGCAGACACCACATACCGATGTCTGATTGAGCCCTGATTTATTCGTGTCACAAGTACGCTTACTGGGTACACCGAGGGAGAATTTAGCATGGAAAATGCACCTAACCAGCATGTAACCCCACACATTTATCATGGCTAATCCTCCTAACCTACACATCTTGGGACAGTAAGGGGTAATTTACCATGGCCAAAGTAGTAATGGGTCCCTTGGTGTTTCCCAGGATTGTCCACCAACAGAATATGACGTTAACACTTGTAAAAAGATATAATGCCGATCTGAGCAACCTATGGAGAAGAGAAGTTGTGAAGGAGAATGTCACCCTTACCCTGTGCTTCTTACTCGGAATTATTGCCGGCTTAAAGAAACATCAAGAGAGAATGAAGCAAATCAGTACCAAGTGTAAATCGAATGCATCATGCAGAATTTTTAGCCATTGGGGTGGCAGGGTGGCACAGTGGTTAGCACTGCTGCCTCAGGGACCCGGGATCGATTCCCGGCTTGGGTCACTGTCTGTGTGGAGTTTGCACGTTCTCCCCGTGTCTGCGTGGGTTCCCTCCGTTTTCCTTCCAAAGTCTGAAAGGCGTGCTGATTAGGTGAATTGGCCATGCTAATTCTCCCTCAGTGTACCTGAACAGGCACCGGAGTGTGACAACGAGGGGATTTTCAGAGTAGCTTCATTGCAGTGTTAATGTAAGCCTAGTTGTGACACTAATAAATCAGGGCTAAATCAGACATCTGTATGTGGCCTGCCATGCACAGTTAGACATGCAAATCTGGAAGTCGTTGTTGGAGTTACCGGGTGGAATTCTCCAGCCACGCTGGTCTAAAAGCCGGAAATACCCGCCCGAATGTCAATAGGGTTTCACATTATCCGCTACCCGCCTGCTAAAATTCCAGTGGCGGGCAGGATGGGAAAATTCTCGCCACCGTGTTCCTCTATAGGGTGTGTTTTGCAGTCCTCACTGACAAGCTCAGCTATGAAACAACTGCTCTGTACGTGGGGTACACCAAATAAAACTCAAAAGGTTAGGGCAGGTGCATGCAAGAGAAAGTATGTCTTAATGGCATGCTAAGTTATAAATATTGATCAACCTTTCTGGTCCAGAAATTAAACTGAATTTTACAAGTGTGGAGTCTCATTCCCACAGAGGAAAAATAACACTGGAGATTTCTTTAAAAATTTATTTTATATTTTCTGTCTGTCCCTTTTTATCTCTCTCCAACTTTAGTTAATGGTGCATTGGGTATTCAGATATCATTGATATTGAGGATTTCTGAAAAAGAGGCATAGAATCAAAACCTTTCGTATTTCACTCATCAGAACAACTTTACAAAATAAACCAACAGTAAAGGGAAAACAATTTTTACCACATGAGAAGAGAGTGCTGATTGGTTGGCAAGTGATCTCTGATTGGTAGAGGCATTACCATGGAGAATGCAGCAGAATGGTAGGGTTACAAGTTTGGGCAGGTATTGGAATGGGATCTTCGGGTCACGCCAAGCTCAATGACCGCAGTGTCAAGGCACCCGCCAGGGGAACAGGGCTGGAGGAGGGGGTGGGAAGGGGGTGTTGCCTTCGGCAGGATAGGAAGATTTGAGCACTGGGAAGGGTTGGAAAATCCCAGCTGTTATTTCCCCAAACACCTGGCGATTATTTCCCCAAACTCCTGGCGATTATTTCCCCAATACTATTTTTAAAAAGTAACATCTACACTACATTAAAACTACATTCTGCACCCTCTCCGATGGCATGTCCACCACAACTCTCACCAACTTTTACAGATGCACCATAGAAAGCATTCTTTCCGGTTGTATCACAGCTTGGTATGGCTCCTGCTCTGTCCAAGACCGCAAGAAAATACAAAGGGTCGTGAATGAAGCCCAGCCCATCACACAAACCAGCCTCCCATCCATTGACACTGTCTACACTTCCCGCTGTCTTGCAAAAGCAGCCAGCATAATTAAGGACCCCACGCACCCTGGACGTACTCTCTTCCACCTTCTTCCGTTGGGAAAAAGATACATAACTGAGGACGCGTACCAACCGACTCAAGAACAGCTTCTTCCCTGCTGCCATCAGACTTGAATGGACCTACCTTACATTACGTTGATCTTTCTCTACACCCTAGCCAGGGACCCGTGTTCAATTCCCGGCCTCGGGTCACTGTCTGTGTGGAGTTTGTACATTCTCCCCGTGTCTGCGTGGGTTTCCTCCAGGTGCTCCGGTTTCCTCCCACACTCCAAAGATGTGCGGGTTAGGTTGATTGGCCATGCTAAATTGTCCCTTAGTGTTAGGGGCCTAGCTAGGGGTTAAGGGGATAGGGCCTTGGGGGGATTGTGGTCGGTGCAGACTTGATGGGCCAAATGGCCTCCTTTTGGACTGTAGGGATACTATGATTCTATGAATTGTAGTTCACGTTATCCCTCACACCCATAATGTCCAAACTGCAGGCTCAATCCACCAGAGCAATGTATTGTGACGCTTCTGGCAATAAATGAATAAATCAGAAAGTCAACTTTGATTCATGTGGTGCTTTGGAATCTTTGCTTATTGAGGATACTGGAGCTTCTTGACAGAGGTAGTTTCAGGGTTGACGTGGCTGCCCACTTACCTGGACATTCCCAATGCTGCATGCTCAACACCGCCGCCCCCCCAGCCCTGTGTAGAAAGAGCCCGGGAAGTTTATCTACACCCTCCTGGTGTGAAACAATAATCATTAGGGCCACATTTCAATGGGATTGTCACATATATTGAGCAGGATTTCCAAATTGTAACCCTCCCAAGGCCTCTTGCAACCTATAGCCTGGCAACTATGTTGGGCTGGAGAATTGACTCCATTTGTGCTCCCCACCAAGTCGATTTGGTAGAAAGTCTATCCTGGGATTGTTGGATTTCTCCGCTGCAGAGCCTACTGAACGCAGCCCACGCCTGCTGCCACAGACATAGTCACCATGGGGCCTAATGGTGCATATACAGACTGATCCCTGGGGATATGCCAGGAATAATCTCTAACACATTCTCAAACTGCTGTAAGTGGGATGGACACACAAAGCAATTTTTCACCCTATATCCAACCGGTCTCCAAGGAGACAGGCTACACACTTCATGGAATCAGAGAATGGTTATAGCACAAGAGGAGGGCATTCATATTGACATGCCTGCACTGGCTCTCCAAAGGATCCGTTTACCCCAGCCTTCTCCCCATCACCACATTCTTCCTTTCCAGATAATATCCCAAATTCCCTCTTAAATTGAATGTGCCTCCACCACACTCTCAGGCAGAACATTCCAGATTCCAACCACTCGCTGCGTGAATCAACTTCTCCACATCTCGCCACAACTTCCTTTGTCAATTATCTTCAATCTGTTCTTAATCCTTTCACCAATGGGAACAACTTTTCCCAATTTATTCTGTCCGGACCCCTCATGATTTTGCGCACCTCTATCAAATCTCCTCTCAGCCTTCTCCACTCTCCAAGCAAAATAGTCCCACCTTTCTAATCTTTTTAGGTAAGTAAGGATCCTCATCCCTGAACTATATTTTTGAATCTCTTCTCAATTCTCTCTGATGCTTTGACATCTTTCCTGGGCAGTCTTTTATAAGAGTTTGACTCAGCAGGGTTAACAGGGTTAGCAGGGTAGATTCATAAAGAATGTCCTCAATGGTGGGAGAGTCCAGAACTAGGGATAAAAGCAAATTACTGCAGATGCTGGAATCTGAAACCAAAAGAGAAAATGCTGGAAAATCTCAGCAGGTCTGGCAGCATCTGTAAGGAGAGAAAAGAGCTGATGTGTCAAGTCCAGGTGACCCTTTGTCAAAGCCAGAACTAGGGGGTCATAGTTTGAGGATAAGGGTTAAACCTCGTGGAACTGAGGTGAGGAGAAATCTCTTCACCCAGAGGGTGGTGAATGTGTGGAATTCACTACCACAGAATGTAGTTGAGGCCAAAACGTTGTCTGATTTCAAAAAGAAGTTAGATATAGCTCTTGGGGCCAAAGGGATCAAGGGATATGGGGGGAAGGGGGGATCAGGATATTGAATTCAATGATCAGCCGTGATCAAAATGAGTGGTGGAGCAGGTTCGAAGAGCCCAATGGCCTCCTCCTGCTTCTTATTTCTATGTTCCTATGTTCCTTGATATTTTACTCTGCTCTCCATTAATATAGCTTGGGATGCCATATGCTTTATTAACTGTGATGATACTGTGCCTTCAAGAAATGTATTTATGTCATGTTTCTTAGAAGGGGTATGGTTAAAATTAAGCTCTGTTTTACATGGTGCTGATTTGTCTGGGCACTAGGCAGCTTACATGCTGAGAATGCAGGCTAATGATTGATTTTAGCTAGGGATGTATTTGTGTTAATCTGAGTTAATGCATTTTTGGCTATTTGGGTTTTCCCCTGGGGTTTCAGAGTCGGGATTTCACTAGGTTAATTAATAGTGACAGTCATGTGCTTAAGGGGAGAAGCTAAGCTTACAGGGAAAAGCGGGCAGTTACTGCTAGGTTTTGAAAGAAGCAAGAGGTCTCTCTCTCTCTCTCTCTGGAGGCTGCTATTTGGGACATGTTGGGAGAAATAAGTCTCACTCTCTCTATCTTTCTCTCTCTCCAGGGATGTTTTGGAGTTTCTAGGACTGTTAACAAGTACAAACATGTAAGTCTGTGTTTTGCTAACTGATTTTGAAGAGGAGTTTAAGTTTATAAGAGGAATATTGCTTGAATTGGAACTCAGAGATAGGATAGCAGTTAAGAATTGTATCTTGTCATTTTTAAGTATTTCAATTGGTAAAAGTTAAGCTAATTTATTTGTTTTGGTTAAACTGTATTGTTGAATAAAGTTTGTATTGATAAACGCTTTCTAGTGTGTCAAACCTGAAGTGAAACACCTCATCCTCAATGTCAAAATCAAAAATCTTGCTGGAGTCTAGTCGGGCTTCATAGAACACTTTGGGGTTTCTGCCCCGGCACCCTAACATGATCATGCTCTGAATCTGTCCTGCCATCTTCAATGATTTTTGCACATATGCACCCAGGTCCCTCTGCTTCAGTAACAGTAATGTATATCCCCCCATCCATGTCCTGTAATATTATCCCAGATTTTGGACTGTCAGGTTTTTAGTTCCTGTGATTATAACGTTGACACTATCTTCCAAAGGGGATTCCTCTCATTCTGTGCAATGTTCAGATTAAAAAATGATGACAAATGGTGCAAGGCTGCTCCAGAGGCCGGGGTGCCCAAATCTTGCCCTGCTTTTCCCTGGGGGAGGAGGGGGGGGATGGAGAAGGGGAGTGACGTGTCTGCCCCTGGGGCGGGGGGGGGATGGAGTAGGGGAGTGACGTGTCTGCCCCTGGGGTGGGGGAGGGGGGGATGGAGAAGGGGAGTGACGTGTCTGCCCCTGGGGTAGGGGGGGGGGGGGGGGGGGATGGAGTAGGGGAGTGACGTGTCTGCCCCTGGGGTGGGGGAGGGGGGGGTTGGAGAAGGGGAGTGACGTGTCTGCCCCTGGAGGGGGTGTGAATCCCTCCTCCGGTGGGGAGGAGGGATCAGCCGCAGACTGGCAGCGCCCCCCCCCCCCCCAGGGAAAGGCAGTCTCGTCACTCGGCAGAGCAAGGCCAGGAATGTGCAGGAGGCTGTCGATGGACTGCAGATCGGAAGGATGGTGGAGGTAGATCAACGATCAAGGTAGGTCGGGGGTGTGCCTCCCAGGGGGGTCTGATCCGGGGGGGGGGGGGGGGGGATGGGCTGACAGAGTGGTTCGCGGGGGGAGGGGGTCCACGAAGGATGGTCAGGGGCGATTGGCTTCGGCAGTTCCCCTGCTGAATACGAGTCCGCTTCAGACTTTCACCCAGCAGGTCGCTTAAAGCGCAGATGCGAATTGGGCCGAACGGTGGTAAAGTGGAAATGTCTGGTAAAGTTGGACGGGAGGTTCATTAAGTCGATTTAAATGCATGCAAATGCATTTAAATCGTCGGGCCGGCCAATTCGGGCATGCACCGGAGCCGCGCCCGGATCAGCCTTTGGTAAAGGCGCGATCTGCTCAGAATCGGTTACAGATCGCGTTTTAGGCCCAAGGCCCAACTTTACCGCGATTTTGCGCCCGAAAATGGGCGCAAAGTTTTGGTAAAATCGGGCCCTCAATGACCCGGCCTCCACAGCCTTCTGTGGCAAAGAGTTCCACAGATTCACCGCTCTCTGGCTGAAGAAATTCCTCCTCATCTCTGTTTTAAAGGATCATGCCTTTAGCCTGAGGTTGTACCCTCTGGTTCTAGTTTTTCCTACTAGTTAAAACATCCTCTCCACGTCCACTCTATCCAGGCCTCACAGTATCCTGTAAGTTTCAATAAGATCCCCCCCTCATCCTTCTAAACTCCAACGAGTACAGACCCAGAGTCCTCAACTGTTCCTCATACGACAAGCTCTTCATTAAGGATCAATCTTGTGAACCTCCTCTGGACCCTTTCCAAGGCCATCACATCCTTCCTTAGATACGGGGCCCAAAACTGCTCACAATACTCTAAATGGGTTCTGATCAGAGCTTTATACAGCCTCAGAAGTACATCCCTGCTCTTGTATTCTGGCCCTCTTGACATGAATGCTAACATTGCATTTGCCTCCCTAATTGCCGACTGAACCTGCATGTTAACCTGAAGAGAATCTTGAACAATGACTCCCAAGTCCCTTTGTGTTTCTGATTTCCTAAGCATTTTCCCATTTAGAAAATAGTCTATCCTCCATTCCTCCTTCCAAAGTGCATAACCTCACACTTTTCCATACATCTGCGCTGTTGTTGTTAGTTTATGCGTGCAAACCACATCTTTTACTTTTTGTTGAAAACCCACAACCCCTCACATAGTTAGGACATTACAGTGACTCATGAGATATAAATTTAACTCCTCGATATAAACCATCAAAGAACAAAATAGCACAACACCTAAACCAGTGCTGGTTTTGTGCATTATTACCTAACTAATTTGATATCAATTACAGAATGATCCTTCTGCATTATAAAATATTCCAAAATCAAAGTTTTTAATATCTAAATGACGTATTAAATATGTTTATCAAATCCCCAGCATCACCGATGTCACGCTTCAGTATATTCGATTTACTCTACATAATATCAAGAAATGGCTGAAGACATTGGATATTGCTAAGGTGATAGGCCCTGACAAAATTCTGGCAATACTACTGAAGACTTGTGCCCCAGAACAGCCTTAGTTCAGACAGGGACAAAAGCTTTGAGTGCCGGAGGTGAGGTGAGAGTGACTGCCCTTGCCATCAAGGCTACCTTTGACCAAATGTAGCATTAGGGAGCCCTAGAAAAACTAGAGTCAACGGGATTCGGGGTGGGAGGGGAACCCTTCCTTCCTTGGAGTCATACCTGGTACAAAGGGAGGTGGTTGTGGTGATTGGAGGTCAATCATCTCAGCTCCAGGACATCATTGCAGGAGTTCCTCAGGATAGAGTCTTAGGCCTGTCCATCTTCAGCTGCTTCATCAATGACCTTCCTTCCATCATAAGGTCAGAAGTGGGGATGTTCGTTAATGACAGCACAATGTTCAGCACCATTCCAGACTGTTCAGATACCAAAAATGTCCCTATACAGCAAAATATTTTTTATTCGTTCGTGTGACATGGGCGTCGCTGGCTGGCCAGCATTATTGAACCAGATGGGTTTTTACAACAATCGACAATGGTTTCATGGTCATCATGGTCATGGTTGATACCGGAGATGAGGGGTTTGGATTATGAGGAGAGGCTGAGGAGATTGGGTTTGTACTCGTTGGAGTTTAGAAGGATGAGGGGGGATCTTATGGAGACTTATAAGATAATGCGGGGGCTGGATAGGGTGGAGGAGGAGAGATTCTTTCCACTTAGTAAGGAAGTTAAAACTAGAGGACACAGCCTCGAAATAAAGGGGGGTCGGTTTAAGACAGAGTTGAGGAGGAACTTCTTCTCCCAGAGGGTGGTGAATCTCTGGAATTCTCTGCCCACTGAGGTGGTGGAGGCTACCTCGCTGAATATGTTTAAAGCGCGGATGGATAGATTCCTGATCGGTAAGGGAATTAAGGGTTATGGGGATCAGGCGGGTAAGTGGTACTGATCCACGTCAGATCAGCCATGATCTTATTGAATGGCGGGGCAGGCTCGAGGGGCTAGATGGCCTACTCCTGCTCCTATTTCTTATGTTCTTATGTTCTTATTAGACTTTTGGTTCCAGATTTTAAAAAAATTCAAGATCTGGACAATATGCAAGGTGGGCTGCAAAGTGGCAGTAACATTTGTGCCACACAAGTGCCAGGCAATGACAATCTCCAACAAGAAAGAATCTTACTATCACCCCTTGACACTCAATGGCATTTCCATCGCTGAATCCCCCAATATCAACATCCTGGGGGGTACCACTGACCAGAAACTGAACTGGACTAGCTGTACAAAATCCTGGAATTCCCTCCCTAACGGCATTGTGGGTCAACCCACAGAACATGGACTGCAGCGATTCAAGAAGGCAGCTCACCACCACCTTCTCAAGGGCAACTAGGGATGGACAATGCATGCTGGCCAGTCAACGATACCCATGTCCAACAAATGAATAAAAATATATAAATACTGTGACTGCCAGAGCAGGTCAGAGACTTGGAATCTGCGGCGAGTAACTCACCTCCTGACGCCCCAAAGCCTGTCCACCGTCAGCAAAGCACAGGTCATGGGTATGATGGAATACTCCCCACTTGCCTGGATAGGTACAGCTCCAACAACACTCAAGAAGCTCAACACCATTCAGAACAAAACAACCCACTTGATTGGCACCACATCCACAAATCTAAATCATCACTCCTTCCACCATGATGTACAGTGACAGCAGTGTGGACCTTCTACAAGATGCACCGCAGCAACTCACCAAGGTTCCTTCAACGGGATCTTTCCAAACCTGTGACCTCTGCCAACTAGAAAGACACATGGGAACACTAACACCTGCAAATTCCCTTCCAAGTCACACACCATCCTGGCTTGAAACTACATCATAGTTCCTTCTCTGTCACTGGGTCAACATCTTGGACATCCCTCACAGCACTGTGGGTGTACCTACTGCACCTGGACTGCAGCAGTTCAAGAAGGCAGCTCATCACCACCTTCTCAAGGGGCAAGAAGGGAAGCGCAATCAATGTTGGCCTTGCCAGCGAAGCCCACATCCCATGAACAAATAAATAAACAAACAATCTTCTCATTGACAGATGGTGAACTCTGCGGAACTTAAAGGCTAATTATTCAAACGTTTCATTTTAAAACTCAGCCTCACGATTACAGTCTCAGCTTTTTTAAGATTGCAACAAATCCACCTTGGAATTGTGACTTTCACCTGGATTCACGCAGCTTTGCAAAGCATTTGTTAATAATTAATGGCCTAATTTAGGCCCTCGGAGATGGCTGCACCAGTTCCCTGTAATTTAGAAAGCTCTATCCACAGACCAGTAAATCATAGTGCCAAAACACTGCGGCCGACATTAACCCTGGGCAAACCACCAAGTACACAAGGCCAAGTCACTTCGGAGGATGATCATCACAGAGCCTGTTAATAAGCTTATGCCAGGCAGGCAGCATGAAGAGAGGACCTCTTAACATTTAGAATTCTATCATATGGGAGAATATCAGATGCTAGGTATATGCAAAAGAATCATCAAACTGTAACTCCATTGATCCAATAAGTTCTGTAATCAAAGCCACACCTCAACTATCATACCCATTCCTCAATCCACCTCTTCACAAACTCTGAAAAGTAAAGTTTATTTATTAATCACAAGTAAGGCTTGCATTAACACTGCAACGAAGTTACTGTGAAATTCCCCTAGTCGCCACACTCCGGCGCCTGTTCGGGTCAATGCAATAACCAGTACGTCTTTCAGACTCCCTCAGATATGGGCTGCCAGGGCAGGGTGCGGGAGGGGTGGACATGGAAAAGATTCTCGATTTCATAAGTTCATAAGGTATAGGAGCAGAATTAGGCCATTCGGCCCATCAAGTCTGCTCCGCCATTCGATCATGGCTGATATGCTCGTCATCCCCATTTTCCTGCCTTCTTCCCATAACTCTTCAACCCATTACCAATTAAAAATCTGTCTAACTCCTCCCTAAATTTACCTACTGTCCCAGCATCCACCACACTTTGGGGGAGCGATTTATGGGTATATTTTCCTCTGTGAGTAAAATAAAAAAAAAAAATTCTTTTGCTGAGCTTTCTTTTTAATAAGTTTCATTCTCAATATGTGAATGACACTGGAAAGGCCAACAACTTATCACCCTTCTCCAGTTGCTCAGGTTTGCTGAGGCCATTTCGGAGGCCATTTTGAAAGGTCAACCATTTTAGTGTGAGGCTATGGTTGTCACCCCTCCTGGATCGTACTGAAGCCTCGAGGAATTAGTGATTAATGACTTTTAACTGCCCCCTCAAGGACAATTAGGAAAGGGAAGGGAAGGGCAAGAAATGCTGGCCCAGCCAGCGACACCCACATCCCATTAAGTGTGGGACTTTCCAACTGCACTCGCTCCAAGGCTGGAAATTCCCACCCGAGGTCAACGGATCTTTGCATGGTCTACCCCCACCCGCTATGATTCCTGTTGCAGGCAGGACAGGAAATTTCCACCCAAAGAGTCAACCACATTGTTGTGGGCTTGGAGTCACATCTAGGCCAGATCAGGAAAGGATGTCAGGGCTATTAATGAACCAGATGGGCTTTTATGAAATGGATGAGAGTTTCATGGTCACCTTCACTGAGACTAGCTTTCAATCCCAGACTTTTCAATCAATCAAATTGGAATTCCACCAGTGGCCCTGGTGGGATTTGAACCAGTGTCCCCAGATCATTAGCCTGGGCCTCTGGATTACTAATCCAGTAAGAAGTTTAACAACACCAGGTTAAAGTCCAACAGGTTTATTTGGTAGCAAAAGCCACATTGCTACCAAATAAACCTGTTGGACTTTAACCTGGTGTTGTTAAACTTCTTACTGTGTTTACCCCAGTCCAACGCCGGCATCTCCACATCATGATTACTAATCCAGTGACATTCCCACTATGCCACCATCGCCCGCTCCACCTCTTCCACCATGATGTAGATTCATACGGACAGGATATATTTCATTTTTCTCTCTCCACAGATGCTGCCTGACCTGCTGAGTATTCCAGCAACTTCTGTTTTTATCGCCCAATGAATGGATGGCAGTTCGAACAAAGGCTCAACACATCAAAGGCTGGACACTTCATGCTTGCTGACAGACATGACATGAAATTACATATTTGGCGTTCCATTATGTCAGAGGTCACAGAGCTATTGGTCTACCTTACAGAGAGTAGTTACTTGCGTGTTATACGCACATCAACCTTTGCACTTGCATTCATGGCCAGCTGAAAACATAACCCTTTATTGTGACATTTAAGGCATTTCCAAATCATCAATATTTCCACAGCATGGTATTTAATCTTCCTTGTAAATGTCATTGGAAATCAATAATACCGCAACAAAGCATTCATCTCCTCAACGCTGACACAGCACATATTAAATCAGGGTCATCGATTCACACATTACTTTGCTGCTAAAGAAACAGATTCCGCATTGGATCTTTTTGAAAAGGAACAGTGATTAATGTTAGCATAAATTAGTCTGCGTGCTTCTGCCGCTTTCTTTTTAAATATTAATATTCGGCATGGGAAACGCCATGGTTGACAACATCTTGAGAGAGCTGCGTTGTACCCTGATTACGTCAAGGAATTGGATTTAAAAATGCCTTGCAGTGACAGGATTGAGAAGTGCCCGCGGTTCACGCAGAAATACAATACTGCAGATGCCGGGAATCTGAAGTAAAAACAGAAAAGTGCTGGTGGTGCCCAGCAGGTCTGGCAATGTCTGTGAAGAGAGACGGGGAGGCAGTGGTGTAGTGGTATTGTCACTAGACTAGAATCCAGAGGCCCAGGATAATGCTCTGGGGATCCGGGTTCGAATCCCACCACAGCTGATGGTGACAATTGAATTCAGTAAAAATCTGGAATTAAAAAGTCTAATCTTGACCATGAAACCATTGTCGATGGGTAGAAAAACCCATCTGGTTCACTAATGTCCTGTAGAGAAGGACACTGCAGTGGCACAATGGTTAGCACTGCTGCCCCACAGCTCCAGAGACCTGGGTTCAATTCCCGGCTTGGGTCACTCTCTGTGTGGAGTTTGCACATTCTCCCCGTGTCTGCGTGGGTTTCCTCTAGGTGCTCCGGTTTCCTCCCACAGACCAAAGATGTGCAGATTAGGTTGATTGGCCACGGTAAATTGCCACTTAGTGTACCAGGATGCGTAGGTTAGAGGGATTAGCGGGGTAAATACGTGGAATGATGAGGATAGGGCCTGGGTGGGATTGTTGTTGGTGCAGACTCGATGGGTCAAATGGCCTCCTTCTGCACTGTAGGGTTTCTATGAATCTATTCTATGAATCTATGAATCTTTACCTGGTCTGACTCCAGAGCCACAGCAATGTGGTTGACTTGCCAATGCCCTCTGAACTGGAGGGCAATTAGGGGGAAAAAAGAGCGAGAGGGAGGTCGGTGATAAGAGTAATGAGAAGGAATTACAAAATGGCCGGTGGCAATGGTCCAAAGGATGAGTGAAGAAACATCTGCCATATCCTCATTGCAGCTGTTTTCCCAACTGCTGAACCCCCACCGGAATTATGCGGCAGGAGCTTTTTGGAAAGCCTGTACTACCCTGATATCAATGTCGAAGGGAGGTGAAATGGAAGGAAGAGGAGCTAAATGAATGTGGGAATGGTGCAGGCATATGGGGTGGAGCTGACTCTTTGTGTGGAGAATCATGGAATCCCTACAGTGCAGACGGAGGCCATTCGGCCCATCATGTCTGTACCAACTCTCCAACAGAGCGTCCCACACTCATCCCATTCACATAACCCCATGTATTTACCCCAATAATCCCCCTAACCTAGACATCTTAGGACACCAAGGGCAACTTAGCATCTAATCATAGAATAGAATCATAGAATCCCTACAGTGCAGAAGGAGGCCATTCAGCTAATTGAGCCTGCACCGACAACAATCCCACCCACGCCCTATCCCTGTAACCCCCCACGTATTTCCCCTACTAATCTCCCGGACACCCCCCCTGGCAGTAAGCAGCAATTTAGCATGGCCAATCGACCTAACCCACACATGTTTGGACTGTGGGCGGAAACCGGAGCACCCGGAGAAAAAACCCACGCAAACACGGGGAGAATGTGCAGACTCCACACAATCACCTGAGGCCAGAATCGAACCAGGATCCCTGGCGCTGTGAGGCAGCAGAGCTAACCACTGTGCCAGTGTGCAGCCCCAAATAAATGTTGGCACAAACAGGCTATTCCTGTGTCATAATTTCTATAGACTTTTGAGGACTCAGCTGTTAAATTAGCCGTGTAGTGAGGGTAAATCTGCTGATTAATTAGAGAGAATGATCCAAGTTGTATTCGGTGCACCAGGCAGAAGTCTACTGCACCTGCAAGTGTGAACCAGTTCACAGGTTTTGCTAACATTACTAATTATAGTCTCAATTTTTCCAAGAGTAAAATAACCCCCATCTTACATGACCCCAAAACTGAAAATAAAAGAAGAACTGCACTCTCTGACCGATGGGATGAGAGAGAGAGGATACAGATGAGAACCGGCTTTTAATACAGGGTATTAAGAGGTACAAACCCATCGCAGTGCTGATAGCGGGAGCTGACACAAGCACCAACTTCAGGCAGAAACACATTAATCATTTCATCAAAATAATATGTCCCTATCATTGAAGGCAATAATTTACTCCGACAGCGCAGACTGAGGGGCAGAGAAGATGACAGATGAACGCACTTGAAATTCATAGAATCCCTACAGTGCAGAGGGAGGCCATTCGGCCCATCGAGTCTGCACCGACCACAATCCCACCCAGGCCCTCTCCCCGTAACCCATGTATTTACCCTAGCTAGTCCCCCTGACACTAAGGGGCAATTTAGCATGGACAAGCATCCTAACCCGCACATCTTTGGACTGTGGGAGGAAACCGGAGCACCCGGAGGAAACCCACGCAGACACGGGGAGAGTGTGCAAACTCCACACAGATAGTGACCCAAAGCTGGGAATCGAACCCAGGTCCCTGGCACTGTGAGGCAGCAGTGCGCCGCCCCGCAATACAAGAGAAACACACACACACAATACTGGTACTCATATGGATGGATTTTTTAAAAAACATCTGCTGTCCTCGAATTCAGCGATCTATGAGTTGAACCAATGGTCGGAATTCTGGCAACCAGCCCCGCGGCGGGTTTGGTGGCCAGAGAACGCGGGGCAGCTGGCAGGAGCCAGAAAGTTCAGAAACCCTCCGATGTAAAATCCTGTTGCAATTCTCCCAAAGGCGGGTTAATGGTGGCTCCCTCTTCCCACTGGCAGGTGGCGTGAATGCCATTTGCAATTGCCCACCGGAATCCCCCCCTGGCATTCCAATCTTGCCAGCAGGAGGTCATGTTGAACCCAATTGCTAAAGACTGGCGTGCACAAGATCTCCCTCAGTTTGCAGAGACATCGAGGTGATTTGATTTGATTTATTATTGTCACATGTATTGGGATACAGTGAAAAGTATTGTTTCTTGTGTGCTATACAGACAAAGCCATACCGTTCATAGAGAAGGAAATGAGAGAGTGAAGAATGTAGTGTTACAGTCATAGCTAGGGTGTAGAGAAAGATCAACTTAATGCGAGGTAGGTCCATTCAAAAGTCTGACAGCAGCAGGGAAGAAGCTGTTCTTGAGTCGGTTGATACATGACCTCAGATTTTTGTATCTTTTGCCCGATGGAAGAAGGTGGAAGAGAGAATGTCCGGGGTGCGTGGGGTCCCTAATTATGCTGGCTGCTTTGCCGAGGCAGCGGGAAGTGTAGACAGAGACAATGGATGGGAGGCTGGTTTGCATGATGGACTGGGCTTCATTCACGACACTTAGTAGTTTCCTGCAGTCTTGGTCAGAGCCGGAGCCATACCAAGCTGTGATACAACCAGAAAGAATGCTTTCTATGAGTGCAACATGCAAAGCCTTCCTGTCACAGTGCAGGCCGGTTGGTGCTTCTCTGAACCGTCCCTGGGGCAGAGCATATGCTGATGGGCCCGGACTCCCTGAGTGAGAGCGTGGCAGTCAGAACCTGTGCTGCCTTCCTCTTGAGGCTGTTAGCCCTTTGCATCTGGGTGCTGGACATGTCCAAAAATCTGATGAAGACGGGTGGGCGGGAGAGAGCGATACAAGTGCGATGGACTGGCGTTTAAATATGGCGGCAAGACCTTCAAACCCGTCAGCAGAGGGCTGGCAGCCCACCAGTGGGGAACTCGCCTGTGCATGATTAATATGGTTCCAGGCGCCGAATCTGGTACGGGCATATGCTCTGCCCCAGGGACGGTTCAGAGAAGCACCAACCGGCCTGCACTGTGACAGGAAGGCTTTGCATGTTGCACTCATAGAAAGCATTCTTTCTGGTTGTATCACAGCTTGGTATGGCTCCTGCTCTGCCCAAGACTGCAGGAAACTACTAAGTGTCGTGAATGAAGCCCAATCCATCACGCAAACCAGCCTCCCATCCATTGTCTCTGTCTACACTTCCCGCTGCCTCGGCAAAGCAGCCAGCATAATTAGGGACCCCACGCACCCCGGACATTCTCTCTTCCACCTTCTTCCATCGGGCAAAAGATACAAAAATCTGAGGTCACGTATCAACCGACTCAAGAACAGCTTCTTCCCTGCTGCTGTCAGACTTTTGAATGGACCTACCTCGCATTAAGTTGATCTTTCTCTACACCCTAGCTATGACTGTAACGCTACATTCTGCACTCTCTCGTTTCCTTCTCTATGAACGGTATGGCTTTGTCTGTATAGCGCGCAAGAAACAATACTTTTCACTGTATCCCAGTACATGTGACAATAATAAATCAAATCAAATCAAATCAAATCACCTCGATGTCTCTGGCAAACTGAGGGAGGTCTTGTGCACGCCATTATTCCGATCGGCGTGACAGGCATCGCTGGAGTCACCTTCCACCTTGTGGGCGGCACGGTGGCACAGTGGTTAGCACTGCTGCCTCACAGCTCCAGGGACACAGGTTCAATTCCCGGCTTGGGTCACTGTCTGTGTGGAGTCTGCATGTTCTCCCCGTATCTGCGTGGGTTTCCTCCGGGTGCTCCGGCTTCCTCCCACAGTCCGAAAGACGTGCTGGTTAGGTGCATCGGCCATGCTAAATTCACAGTCTCAAAATGGGAGAATTCCACCCACTCCCTCTGGTGTGCTGCCAGATTTCCGGATCACGGATTTTATGAATGATAACAGAGAGCAGGCAGGAGCAGAGGAAATTGCATTTGTATTTTGCTGGAAGTGTGCAGGTCACATCTTCATCATTCTGGACAGCTACGGTTGGAAATCATGGGGCTATACCTATGAATAATTAAGCCTCAGCGATGCTCCCTATATTTTATTCTGCAGCAGAGGTACTAAACAATATCATGAAAACCTCCTGGAACATGTTTACGGTGCACCTTAACATTCTAGTGAGTCTGCAATGTCCTCGCTAACAATTAGCCTTTTACCATACAAGGTAAAAGGCCAATTTAATAGGGAAAATGGCTACCTGGGATAACTAAAATGTTATAATCTAAAGGGACATTCAGAAAACCTTATCAATAGCAGGTTTAAAATATATATGTGATAACTATTTTTTGCTTTTAGCAATATACTAGCAGATATCGCAAGGCACAGCCTCACAGAGGAGGGTAGGCAGCACGGTGGCACAGTGGTTAGCACTGCTGCCTCACAGCACCAGGAACCCGGGTTCAATTCTGGCCTTGGGTCAGTGTCTGTGTGGAGTTTGCACGTTCTCCCCGTGTCTGCGTGGGTTTCCTCCGGGTGCTCCGGTTTCCTCCCACAGTCCAAATGACATGCTGGTTAGATGCATTGGCCATGCTAAATTCTCCCTCAGTGTACCCGAACAGGCACCGGAGTGTGGCGACGAGGGGATTTCCACAATAATTGCAGTGTTAATGTAAGCTTACTTGTGACACTAATAAATAAACTTTAAACTTAAAAAATTTTCAAGCGGTAGATGGTTAAAGGGGAACAGTGGCCTTGTGGTCAAGTTTACTGGACTAGTAATCCAGAGGCAAGGGCTACTGATTACTGACCCAGAGGCGTGGGCAATATGGTTGATTTTTAACTGCTCTCTGCAATGGCCTCGCAAGCCACCCGGTTCAGGGGCAATTAGGAATGGGCAACAAACGCTGGCCTTGCCCTGTGGCACCCACAGCCTGTTACAAGAAAAGTATATCCTCTGACCTGTCAAAAGACATTTTCAACTTCACTGCTGAGCAGTTAACCTGGCCAATTGGATCCCTGCCCAATTTTCCTTTTGATTTCCACATTACTGACCAGGCAATGAAGCGGAAAACAGCGTCAGTGCGCTGGATGCTGGACTTTACAGGTTGCTAGGACAGACTGGGAGGCTGTGCCATGTAAAAATGGTGAGGCAAAGTGGGTAGATGGAGTGCTCGCCACCTTCCCCCGCCACCATGACATTTTATCAGAGGAAGCTCAAGGGGCTTGTGGTGCCACTTTCTGCCTACTGCTACTGGCATTCTGGGTCCAGCTGGAGGGCACCACCCTGCACTGGGGAGACCATCTGGTGAACCCTGGGCCAAGCTAAGGGAGGGAGGTGGGGTTGCCCTCCCCCATTCAAGCTCCCAGAAAGCCCCGCACAGCAAGAAATGCGGCCCCCGCAGTAACACCCTGGGTATTGCCTCACCCAGGCCCATCTGACAGACCCGTCAATCCAGGAGACCATCAGTGCATCCTCTTGGATGGGCGCAGTCCCAGTAGTGGCCATCGCTCTCAGTGGCGCTGCTGGGACTGAAGAGCTGTCGGTCCTCCTGAAGGTGAATTCTTCTCCCGTAAGGAACTGAGGCAAACAACAGTGGATAAATAGCCCCTGAATAGGCATCAAATGTGGCCAAAGGTGCTCTGAACGGCTAATAGTCCGAGATGCTCCTGGCTTCCTGACACCTGACCCACCCACAGAGCTCCCCCCAACCCTGACAAAATTCCGGTCAGTATGTCAGAGAATGTGCTGCTTTATAATAAAACATGTTGGTCCCCTCCTTTAACATTGCTCACACACAAACCTGCAACTGTGTGTCCATCTTTATCACACTTATTGCTTTACGCGACTCTCACCTTCTTCTCTTTCGCCAGTTCTCTCCGACTGCCCACACTTCCTGTTGCATCCGATTCACTTACTGTTTATTATAGAATCATAGAATCCCTAGTACAGAAAGAGGCCATTTGGCCCATCAAGCCTGCACCAATCACAATCCCTCCCAGGCCCTAGCCCCATAACCCCATTTACTTCCCCTGCTAATCCCCCTGACACTCAGGGCCCGATTTTACCATTGCGTCACGCCCATTTTCGGGCGCGAAAACATGGTAAAGTCGGGTGTGAGGCCATTATTGCGATCCACGCCCGCATCCGCGCAGAATGCCACTTTACCGAAACCCAGGAATGGCGGCGATCCGCTTTGCGCCCAAAACAGGCACAACGACGATTTAAATGCATTTACATGCATTTAAATTGAATTAATGAACTGCCCGCCCAACTCTATCAGCATTTCCCCCTTTACCAGCGCGTTTGCCGATCCGGAACCGCGCCGTAATGGACTTGCTAAATAAAAGTCTGAATCAGGCGCTCCAGCCGCTGAAGAGCGCGTTCAGTGCTTCCAACGGCTCTCGGACTCAGATCAGTGGTGGGGGGGAGGAGGGAGGCGGGTCAGATCATTCTCTGGTTGAGGGGGGAGGAGGGGAGTGAGGTCAGATCGTTTGAAAGGGTGCAGAGGAGATTTACAAGGATGTTGCCTGGATTGAGTGGCATGCCTTATGAGTATAGGCTGAGGGAGCTCGGTCTTTTCTCCTTGGAGAGACGAAGGATGAGAGGAGACCTAATAGAGGTGTATAAGATGTTGAGAAGCATAGATCGGGTGGACTCTCAGAGGCTTTTTCCCAGGGTGGAAATGTCTGCTACGAGAGGACACAGGTTTAAGGTGCTGGGGGGTAGGTACAGGGGAGATGTTAGGGGTGCGTTTTTCACACAGAGGGTGGTGGGCGAGTGGAATCGGCTGCCGTCAGTGGTGGTGGAGGCGAACTCAATCGGGCCTTTTAAGAGACTCCTGGATGAGTACATGGAGCGTAATAGGATGGAGGGTTATAGGTAGGTCTAGAAGGTAGGGATGTGTTCGGCACAACTTGTGGGCCGAAGGGCCTGTTTGTGCTGTAGTTTTTCTATGTTTCTATGTTGTCTGGTTGGGGGGGGGGGGGAGGAGGAAGCGGGTCAGGTGTATCTCTGGTGGGGGGAGGGGGGCGGGGAGGGCTGATCATTGTCTGGTGGGGAGGGAGCAGGAGGCGGGTCAGATGTTCCTCTAGAGGGGAGGGGGGAGTGAGGCCAGACCATTCTCAGGGGGAGGGGGGGGGGGGAGTGAGGCCAGATCGTTGTCTTGGGGGGGGGGGGGGAGGAAGGAGGTGGGTAGGATGTATCTCGGGGGGGGGGGGGGGGGGGGGGGGGAGGCCCGATCGCTCACTGGTGGGGGGGCAGATGGATCTCTGGTGGTGAGGGGGGCAGATGGATCTCTGGTGGGGGAGGGAGATGGATCTCTGGTGGTGGTGGGGGCAGATGGATCTCTGGTGGGGGGGGCAGATGGATCTCTGGTGGGGGGGTAGATGGATCTCTGGTGGGGGGGAAGGAGGGTCCGCTGCCACTCTGCGGGCGATCGGTGGGGAGGGGAGGGTAGGGGGGCAGGGATGGCGATCGGTCTGGGTAGCGGAGGGGGGTGGATAAGGGGGACAGTGATGTGTGTGGGTAGTGGGGGGGTGGATAAGGGGGACAGTGATGTGTGTGTGTGCACCATCACTCCCGCTTGTCGCTCCTGGGAGGCTTTCTCTGCTTTCTGCGGCCCGGGAGCGATCTGACCCGGGCGCGCTTTTTCAAATTTGTTTCTAACTGCGCATGCGCAGTTCAGAGCTCTGATCGTTTCGGCCACGCTAAGCCCCGCCCACAGCGCGAATGGGACTGGAGATGGCTGAGTGCGTATGGGGGGCGCCTGAAAGCAGATTTCTAAGTCGGATCTGCATTACGCCCAGATTCGGCACTTCGAGTGAAAATGGTAAAATCAGGCCCTCAGGGTCAGTTTAGCACAGCCAATCCACCTAACCCACATATCTTTGGACTGTGGGAGGAAACCGGAGCACCCGGAGGAAACCCACGGGAAGAACGTGCAAACTCCACACAGACAGTCACCCAAGCTGGGAATCTTACCCAGGTCCCTGGCGCTGTGAGACAGCAGTGCTAACCACTGTGCCACCGTGTCACCCGTGTTTCTGCCACGTTCCTCCCAAAAATCTCTCTTCTTTGGTTGTCAGATCTCTCTCTCTCTCTCTCGAGGTCAGAGAGGAACCAGGGTGTGTGCTGTCTGTAGCTTGGCAAAATGAGACAAGCCTCACGGACCATCCGGTCTTCGTTACAAGAAAGCAGGGAGCCATGCACGGCATGAGAGATCTCAAAATATTGGAGAATGTTCTTATGTTAAAGGAGGAAAAAGCCTGTATCTCCCACAGACAAATCACTGCGTGATCCTCTTTACAAACGGAAGTACTCAAGCCAGCCAAGCAGACCTGTCTAATAGAACAGGAGCCAGCTAGACAACAGCCAGTGCAACAGATATGACTGTAATAAATTGCAATGTGAAAGCAATTAGTAAAAGGCTGGTTTAATACACAACAGCATTGTATTGCATCACGACCGACTATTCTGTTGAAAGCACTGAAAACAGTTTGTGCAATGGTGGTTCAGTGGTAGAATTCTCGCCTGCCACGCAGTAGCCCTGGGTTTGATTCCCTGCCAATGCAAAGCCCCTTCTTTTGTGGGTAGCATGGTAGCACGGTGATTCGCAACTGCTGCCTCAGAGCAACAGGGACCCGAGTTTGATTCCCGGCTTGGGTCGCTGTCTGTGTGGAGTCTGCACGTTCTCCCCGTGTCTGCGTAGGTTTCCTCCGGGTGCTCTGGTTTCCTCCCACAGTCAAAAGGCGCGCTGGGCTAGGTGCATTGACCCGAACAGGCAACTGTGTGGAGTGTGGCGACTAGGGGATTTCACAGTAACTTCATTGTAGTGTTAATGTGACTACTTGTGACACTAATAAATCAGGCCTAAATCAGCCATCTGTATGTGGTGTCTGCCACAGATGGGAGATCTCTACAATCGCCTGAGGGTGGCACGGTGGCACAGTGATTAGCACGGCTGCCTCACAGCGCCAGGGACCCGGGTTTGATTCTTGGCTTGGGTCACTGTCTGTGCGGAGTCTGCATGTTATCCTTGAACAGGTGCCGGAGTGTGGTGACGAGGGGATTTTCACAGTAACTTCATTGCAGTGTTAATGCAAGCCTTCTTGTGACACTAATAAATGAACTTTAAAACTTTAGTTTGCCACGTTTCTATTGGACCGGAGTCTTCATCCATCCGTCAATCATAAGTATTGCAGCCACTATCAAAATCTCCACATCAAGCCAATTATCACAACACCATCATTACCAAGTGTCAGCAAGGACAATTATTCTGGACAATCATCAACTATAAGCAGATTGCTATAAGTGCACAATAAAAATCCTAAGCACTATATTAGACAGGCAGAAACAATGTGGGCAGCACGGTGGCACAGTGGTTAGCACTGCTGCCTCACAGTGCCAGGATCCCAGGTTCAATTCTGGCCTCTGGTCACGGTCTGTGTGGAGTCTGCACGTTCTCCCCGTGTCTACGTGGGTTTCCTCCGGGTGCTCCGGTTTCCTCCCACAGTCCAAAGATGTGCGGGTTAGGTTGATTGGCCATGCTAAATTGCCCCTTAGTGTCAAGGAGATGCGTGGGGTTACAGGAGTAGACCCTGGGTGGGATTGTGGTCGAAACAGACATGATGGGCCGAATGGCCTCCTTCTGCACTGTAGGGATTCTATGGTGTCCAAAAAATGAGAGAGTTTGCATTTATAAATCTTATTTCAATTTTAGCACAGCGGCATTTGGCATGCGGGCAACGCAAAAGGAGAAAATGTTTCAGATACCAATCTGACATGAGCTGCTCTTGGAACAACATGGAGCAGACAGGCGCAAGTTAGCTTCACGTGGCTCTCGCTCAAAGGAAGGCAGAGCGATTGCAAACGTGCAAGCAATGGTGGGCCGAATTTGCCATCCCATCTTCCAAACATCTGCTAAATTGAAATAGTAGACAGGAGCTTAGAGCCAACATCACAATCTGACACGTTTGGCCACTTTAGCAATAAACAATCGGGTGGCAATAAATCGGGTGGCACAGTGTTTGGAACAGCTGCCTCACGGCGCCAGGGACCCGGTTTCAATTCCGGCCTTGGGTCACTGTCGGTGCAGAGTTTGCGAGGGATTCCTCCGGGTGCTCCGGTTTCCTCCCACACTCCAAAGATGCGCAGGTTCAGTGGATTGGCCATGCTAACTTTCCCCTTAGTATCCAAAGATGTGTAGGCTAGATGGATTAGCCATGGGGAAATGTGTGGGGTTACGGGGATAGGGCGGGGAAAGAGTCCCTCGGTAGGATACTCTGTCAGCGAGTCGATGTAGACTTGATGGGCCGAATGGCCTCTTCGGCACTGTAGGGATTCTACGAAATGCAGGTGGCTGGGTTTGAGGCCTACTCTGCCATTTTATTGCAAATGTGGGGAAGGGTGAAGAATGTACCCCCCCCTCAGTGCAGTACTGAGGGGATGCTCCACTATCAGAGGCACAAGGCATTCATCTGAAGCCCTGCTGGTTCCAGCGGATATAAAAGATTCTTTGGGTCACATTCAACCAATCATGAATACAGATCCTGATAAAAGGGCATCCACCTGAAATATTAACTCTGTTTCACTCTCCATACAGGTGGCCTGACCTCACTGATTACAATATTTCCTGATTATTTCATATTAAAACAGATTAACTTGTCATTTAGCTCATTTGCTGAGGTTATGCTGTGCGTAATTTGCCTGCTGTGCTTGCTATAAAACAACAATAACTATAATAAATAACACTTCAGAAGTCATTAATCGGCTGGGAAGCAGTTTCGGGTGTTCTGAGGATGTGAAAAGCACTTGTCGAATGTAAATGCTTCCTTTCATCCAGAGGGCCAGTTGCCTCAACACCATTCTTCTATCATCCTGAATTCACTTTGTGACACCCTGGATGGAATTTTACTGACGTGGAGATGCCGGCGATGGACTGGGGTAAACACAGTAAGAAGTTTAACAACACTAGGTTAAAGTCCAACAGGTTTATTTGGTAGCAAAAGCCACACAAGCTTTCGGAGCCCCAAGCCCCTTCTTTCCCACCTGAAGAAGGGGCTTGGGGCTCCGAAAGCTTGTGTGGCTTTTGCTACCAAATAAACCTGTTGGACTTTAACCTGGTGTTGTTAGACTTCTTACTGGAATTTTACTGGCACATCCACCCGAGGTTCGTACAGTCCCGCCTGAGGCCAACGGAGAATGCTGTTCTCCGAGCATTGCCCGCCCCCGGAATCAGGGTGTGCGTGCTGGTAAAATTCTGGCCTCTGCTCCTCTCTTCCAACTGGCCAAACACGCACTCCCCTTCCCCTTGGCTTCTCCGCACGCCAGCACAGCCCCCTGCCACTTTATGGAGTCACAGAATTGTTACTGCGCAGAAGGAGGCCATTCTGCCCATCGTGTCTGCACTGGCTCCCCCACTGAGCATTCCACGAGGTGCCATTCTCCCCTCTTCTCCCTGTCACCTTGGGCATTACCCCTTTTTTCAGATGACATTGCGATTCCCTTTGGAAACTTTAGTTGTACTATCACCTACACGCTCAGGCAGTGCGTTCCAGACCACTCACACTTCACCTCCCCTTCCCACCCACCGTCAATCTCTTAAAAACACTCCTTCAAGGTGAGCAACGATTTACTCGTACTTTCCTTCGATTTAGTACAAGGTACTCGTTACTCATGATGCAATCTCCTCTATATGGTGAATCTCCATTTAACCGGCAGCAGGAGATACGCTGACGGTTCACAGCTGGTTTTATTGTGATATCAGAGCTCACCACAAACACTGGTTCCCATCCTCCCACTTCTAGATCCTTTCCCTGTCCAGAATCAACTCCTTTCTGGGGAAAACCGCAGCTCTTAAGTAGAAACTTCAATGAGAATCACTGGGTGGGAATTTGCGGCCTCGCTTGGCCCGAGAGCGGAAAATCCCGCCTGAGGCCAATGGAGTTTCCCGTTGTCCACCCCTCACCCGCTCCGATTCCCATGGCGGGTAGCGCGGTAGAATTCCGGCCACTGTCTCTCAACTCATTCTGAAGCAAGGCTTGGCTTACTCTTAAAGGGACCTGCATCTCTGGCATTGTTAAGGACAGTGTGCACTCATCCTGGAGTACGACAGGATGCACAGAGAGAGTAATTAGCAATGCAGTTGGGCCCTTGGACTTCATAAATTGAGGCACTGAGTACAAAGGCAGGGAAGCTATGCTGATAAATCTCTGGTGAGGCCCCAACTACAGTGCTGTATCCAGCTCTGGTCACCACACTTCAGGAAGAATGTGATGGCCCTTTAAGAGGGTGCAGAGGAGATTTACCAGAATGGTTCCTGGGATGAGAGATTTTAGCGACCAGGTTGGGTTGTTGAAGCTGGGGTTGTTCTCCTTGGGGCAAAGGAGATCGAGGGGAGATTGGAGGTGGACAAGATGATGACAGATTTGGATGATATAATAACGTCAGCTGTAAAGGAACAGTGCTTTATTGCACAAACTATAATAAAGAGAAACCACAAGCCTGTGGTGAACACAAACAGGTCCCAACTGGGGCAATGCAACAATGGACCCACTCAGGGGCCTGCTTTATACGAAGCTCAGTACACTGGCTCCACCTACTAAGGTAATTGCCATTCACAAGGGAACTCGTATTCCACAAGTCCTGCAGAGAGGTCAATCAGTGATTCCCCATGCAAGTCCTGGGGGTTATCACAGATGAAGTAGACAATGAAACAATGTTCCCGTTAGCCGATGGGACAAGGACGAGGGGGACACAGATTTAAAGTTTGGGACAAGAGGTGTACGGAAGATGTAAGGAAGAAATTTCCTTACACAATGTTCATGGTAACAACTGGAACTTGCTGCCTACAAAAGGCGATAGAAGCAGCAACGATGAATGATTTCGAAAGGAAACTGAAGGGAAATAAACTTGCAGGGATAGAGTTGGAGAATGGGACTGATTGGATTGCTCTACAGAGATCCGGCACGATCCCAAACTGGCCAAATGGCATCCATCTGTGTCGTAATGACTACGATTCTACGCGTGAGCCAAGCTGATTTAACTTTTATCTCTTGCACACAGAAATTATAAATACTACCGTACTGCTCTACCAATGGCATGGTGGCACAGTGTTTAACACTGATGCCTTACAGCGCCAGGGATCAGGGTTCGAATCCCGGCTTGGGTCACTATCTGTGTGGAGTCTGCACATTCTCCCCGTGTCTGTGTGGGTTTCCTCCAGCTGCTCCAGTTTCCTCCCACAGTCTGAAAGAGGTGCTAGTTAGGTGCATTGGCCGTTCTAAATTCTCCCTCTGTGTACCCGAACAGAGTGCTGGAGTGTGGCGACTAGGGGATTTTCACAGTAACTTCATTGCAGCGTTAATGTGAGCTGACTTGTGACACTAATAAATAAACTTTGAAACTTTACTCAGGGTTGTAGTTGCAATGCAGTAAATTGCAGGAAGTGGGATCACAGAGTGACAACCTCCCATTGCTCCATGAAGGCCGCTTGTTTCCCCTCATCAGAGGAAGCTTTCATCCAATAATACAGGGTCTTTGCTCTTAATTACCAACGCAAAAATAACTATATCCCTTCCAGTCCCATACCATACAGCACTTATAGTCTGCGACCTTTAAAAGTTGTCATTAATGGTTGGTATTTGAAATTTGAAAAGATGAAAGGCTTTAGGTTACTCGAGTACTATCTATTCTGCGGTTCCCTGTTGTGCAAAGGGCACAATTATCATATAAAAGTTCCAATTAGCCAATATTCACTGATTTGTCCAAATGATGGCCTGTCCTTCACTAAATCGCCGTGTTTTGATGTTTTCAATCTTTACAAACGTTATTATTTTTAGAATTGTCCTATGCATAATTTAAACTCTGACAGGCCATGACTCTGTGCTCCCTCTCCTTCTGTCACTTGAAGTGTGTTTTATATTCATTGTATTACGTGACAAATCCAGACCTTTCGTAGCCAGAAACTTGTTAAAAGCAGGCAGTTCAGGAGTTCAGACAAAACCCATCACGGAACTGAAGCTCAGCGAGTTTACAAGTGTATCAAAATTTAAACGCATTGTTTCTGCAAGATGCGATGGTTTTCGATAGCTTGTGCGGATGATCTTTCCCCATTACTTACACAAGGATATAAATGTGTTAGAAGCAGCTCAGAGAAGGTTCACTCAACTGATTCCTGAGACGAGGGTTTATCTCATGAGGAAATGTTGGACAGAATCATAGAATCCCTACAGTGCAGAATGAGGCCATTTGGTCCATCGAGTAGGCTGAATGTGCAGTTGAGGCCGCAATCAGATCAGCCATGATCTCATTGGATGACAGTGCAGGTTCAATGGGCTGAATGGCCTACTCGTGCTTCTAATTTGCATGTTTAGATCTCTAAATCTGAACAGTGAGTTTCAACAGCTTTTTTTAGAATGTCATAGATTGTTATAGGATGCCTACAGTGCTGGGGAAGGCTATTCGGCCCATCAAGCCTGCAGCGACCACAATCCCACCCAGACCCTATGACCGTAACCCCATATATCTACCCTGCTAGTCCCCCTAACACAAAGGGGCAATTTAGCATGGCCAATCCACCTAATCTGCACATCTTTAGAGTGTGGGAGGAAACCGGAGCACCCGGAGGAAACCCACGCAAACACGGGGAGAATGTGCAAACTTCACACAGACAGTGACCCAAGTCCGGAATTGAACCCAGGTCCCTGGCGCTGTGAGGCAGCAGTGCTAACCACTGTGCCACCGTGCTGACTCGCTGTAGCCATTGGAGTTTAAAGGTGGTCTTATTAAAACATATATAATCCTGAGGAGACTTGACAAGAAGTCTCCCTTGTGGGAGAGACTAGAAGTTGGAGTCGTGGTCTTAAAATAAGGGTCTCTCAGTTGAGTCTGAGTTGAGAAGAAATACTCTCAGAGAGTCGCGAGTCTTTGGACTTCTCTTCCCCAGAGAGTGGCGGAGGCTGGATCGTTGAATATTTTGAAGTCAGAGGTCGATAGATTCTTGGCTAACAAGGGAATCAAAGGTTATCGGAGGCTGAATGTGCAGTTGAGGTCGTAATCAGATTAGCCATGATCTTACTGGATGTTGGTGCAGGTTCAATGGGCTGAATGGCCTACTCGTGCTCCTAATTTGCATGTTCATATCTCTAAATCTGAACAGTGAGTTTCAACAGCTTTTTTAGAATGCCATAGATTGTTATAGGATGCCTACAGTGCAGGGGGAGGCTATTCGGCCCATCGAGTCTGCACCGACAACAATCCCACCCAGGCCCCATTCCCGTAACATCACGTATTTACCCTGCTAATCCCCCTGACACTAAGGGGAAATTTAGCACGGCCAATCAACCTAACTTGCACATCTTTGGACTGTGGGAGGAAACCGGAGGAAACCCACGCAGACACAGGGAGAATGTGCAAACTCCGCACAGACAGTGACCCAAGGCTGGAATTGAACCCCGGTCCTTGGCGCTGTGAGACAGCGGTGCTAACCACTGTGCCACCATGGAAGGAATCATTGCTGACATTCAAATATGTTCATATTGCAAACTGGTAACCAGGGATTGCTATAGTAGCTGTAGTTGTTTTTAAAACAATCTCCAGCCCAAATAAGCTCCAGCTAAATGTGGTCACACGCCCATTACATTATTGGCTGGAATCATCCAACGTAGGCCAGGCTGGGTCTGGATGGTCAACTCTCTCTTTCGAATTGCCCTTTCATAAGTGATGGAGAGCTAACAACATGATGGAGGCCTGGTCATCTGCTCATCCCAAATTCCTCCCTTCTAATAAACTGGTGTGATGATGCAAAGAGCTTTCAAAGCAAATTGCATTTACTGGAAGCAGTAGGAATCCTTCCTGAACTGGAATCACAGTCATTACCCAACGCAGGTTCAGGAGCGAGCAACAGGACTTACTCACCAGTCCGGAGTCAGCATGAAATTGTTTAATGAGCAAGTCACCAACCCTCTTTAACCCACAAGATGTTTGCCTGGCTTATTTGCACTTCCTTTTCATTTTTCTCACTCAATTAAAACCAATTGCTTAGAACAAAGAACAAGAACAAAGAGCAGTACAGCACAGGAACAGGCCCTTCGGCCCCTCCAAGCCTGCGCCGATCATGATGCCTGCCTAAACTAAAACCATACACACTTACGGAGAACGTATCCTTCCATTCCCATCCTATTCATGTATTCGTCCAGATGTTTCTTAAATGCCGCTATCGTACCTGCTCCCACCACCTCCCCGGGCAGTGCGTTCCAGACATTCTCCACCCTCTGTGTAAAAAACCTGTCTCGCACATCTCCTCTAAACTTTTCCCCGCGCACCTTAAATCTTTGGCCTCGCGTCATTACACACTCCCAAAGACTGACACAATTCCAGGTGCTAGGATTCAATCTCTGGAATTCAATTCATTTACAATAGCGAGCCTTTCAAAATGGCTTTACGGAACAGCATAATGTGCGTCACTCTTCAGCCGATCTACACATCTGCACCAGTAAGAGAAAGATTAATCACAAAGCTAATATTTCTAAAAAAGGAATATATGCAGTGAGCATTACAAAAAATAAATGTATATGTTATGTGTGCATCATCCATACATGTGTGAACGACAGACTGGTGATTGACATTTCATTTCTCTGTCTGTATTTCTTGAGCTCAATGGGCTGGAGGGTGACATGCCTCCACTTTGCACTCCCAGACCTTACAAAACCAGCAAGAACCTATCAGTTGCCACATCGACCAAGGTGCCTAACTTGGGATAGGTCACCTTCAAAAGTTTAAAGTTAAAGTTTATTTATTAGTGTCAGAAGTAGGCTTACATTAACGCTGCAATGAAGTTACTGTGAAATCCCCTAGTCACCACACTCCGGCGCCTGTGGGAGAATTCTCACTGAGGGAGAATTTAGCATGGCCTCTGCACTTAGTCAGCACGGCTTTGTGTGGGAGGAAACTGGAGCACCCTGAGGAAACCCACGCAGACACGGGGAGAACATGCAGACTCCGCACAGACAGTGACCCAAGCTGGGAATCGAACGCGGGTCCCTGACGCTGTGAGGCAGCAGTGTTAACCATGGTGCCGCCCAACCCCAACACAGCAAAGACTGGCAATTCCAAACAAGACACACTGATGTAACATGTCCCATGCTTCAGTCACTGTATGGAATGTATGCCAATTAATCAAGCAGATCCTCCGGGGGTTTTTGGCAGCGCAAGCCGAGATTAGCCGATGGTGCCATGGTAGATAGACAATATCAGCTGCCCGTTATCTCAAGATGTTGGCTAAAGGTTAAAAACGATACTCAAGAATGACCTGAATTGATTGCTATAAATTGCAAGCATGTTGGAGAGCAAGAGCGTCGTTATAGTAGAGTACCACTGTTTGAAACTATTAGCTACTGAACTTCGAGTAACAATGATTAAACAAGTTAAGTACATTAGGTTAAAGACCTTGGGTTAGGATCACAGTCAACCTACCGGTGAAGATTAAGCCTATTTTTGCAGTAATGATGTGGTAAAGATGCACTGTTGCTGTTGAGCCAATTTCCTTTTCTTGCACTATGATCTACCAATGATATATCTCAGGCAATTATTCTTTTATAAGCTATCCTTTGGCAAGGCTAAAACTATCACACTGCACAAAACTGTACTTGAGAGACCTTTCTGCAATGCTGTTTCCTTACATAATATAATTAACTCCGTTCTGGAGGAGCTTAACTTGCTGTCAAATCCCAGTGAAGACCCTACTAATTTAACAAGAGGGAACTTCAGACCCTCACCCAGATAACTCCAGGCCTGATGACCCATTATTAACACGGGTAGAACAATGAGAAGCAGGTTTTATGGTGCAGTGGCTGGTGTATGGCTGGTGGACTCCACGCACCCCGGACATTCTCTCTTCCACCTTCTTCCGTCGGGAAAAAGATACAAAAGTCTGAGGTTAAGCAGCAACCGACTCAAGAACAGCTTCTTCCCTGCTGCCATCAGACTTCTGAATGGACCTACCTCGCATTAAGTTGATCTTTCTCTACACCCTAGCTCTGACTGCAACACTACATTCTGCACTCCCTCGTTTCCTTCTCTATGAATGGTATGCTTTGTCTGTAAAGCGCACTTTCACTGTTACACTAATACATGTGATAATAATAAATCAAATCAAAATCAAAGTCCTTGCCTCTGAGTCAGAAACTGGAGTCCCACCCAGGACTTGATGGGCAAGGAAGGTGCATTCAAGGAAGGTCAAGGGCAGCACGGTGGCACAGTGGTTAGCACTGCTGCCTCACGGTGCCAGGGACCCGGGTTCAATTCCGGCCTCGGGTCACTGTCTGTGCAGAGTCTGCATGTTCTCCCCATGTCTGCGTGGGTTTCCTCCGGGTGCTCTGGTTTCCTCCCACAGTCTGAAAGATGTACTGGTTAGGGTGCATTGGCCATGCTAAATTCTCCCTCAGTTTACCCGAACAGGCGCCGGAGTGTGGCAACCCGGGTCCTTGGCACCGTGAGGCAGCAGTGCTAACCACTGTGCCACCGAGCTGCCCTTGACCTTCCTTGAATGCACCTTCCTTGCCCATCAAGTCCTGGGTGGGACTCCAGTTGCAACTTCATTGCAGTGTTAATGTAAGCCTTACTTGTGACAAATTAATAAACTTTACTTCAAGATACGGCCAGACAGATTGAGTGTCAACCTGCAAATGCCAAAGGCAGGAGTATAAAAGCGGGAAAGATCCCTGATCAGCCATAGAAAGGAAACCATCACAACCCATTGCTCCAGGCTCCAGCATACATGTTTGTCAGGATGAACTATAGAATACGCAGAATAGTGGAAACCTCTAAGGCTTATATTTAATTAATGTTTGGCGGCACGGTGGCACAGTGGTCAGCACTGCTGCTTCACAGCTCCAGGGTCCTGGGTTCGATTCCCGGCTCGGGTCACTGTCTGTGTGGAGTTTGCACGTTCTCCTCGTGTCTGCGTGGGTTTCCTCCGGGTGCTCCGGTTTCCTCCCACAGTCCAAAGATGTGCGGGTTAGGTTGATTGGCCAGGTTAAAAATTGCCCCTTAGAATCCTAAAATGCGTAGGTTAGAGGGATTAGCAGGTAAATATGTGGGGGTAGGGTCTGGGTGGGATTGTGGTCGGTGCAGACTCAATGGGCCGAATGGCCTCCTTCTGCACTGTAGGGTTTCTATGATTTCTATTTTTGTTGATGAGTTATCTTCGATGAATGCGGATTGTGGGTTCTTGCAGGCCGGGCAGCGGTAGCAGCTGGAAAGTACTGGTCCATGTTTTTTTTTCAGGCTGGGCTTTAGGTAACCTCCATATCTTATTAACTGACCACACATAGTGAGTGGGCTGAATCTTGCTGAACATTGACGTCAAGTATCTTGTTGGTTAGTTCAGTAAGTCAAACAGTGATTATAAAAGATCAATTCCTTAATGTGACGATGCTGTGTGTTTAAGAAATACATTTTTTATCATGTTTCTTGTGCGGGGTATGTTTAAAATTCAGCTGTTTACTTGGTGCAGATTTGTCTGCACCAGGCAGCCCACATGCTGAGAATGCAGAGGAATAATTGACCCTCAATAACGGGGTGTTTGTTTTAACCTGAGCTAATACATTTGTGTTTGTTTGTGGGTTTTCCCCTGAGGTTTCAGAGTAGGGTTTTATTAGGTTGATTGACAGAGGCAGAGTCATGTGAAGGTGAGGAACTAAGCTTACAGCGAAAAGCAGGACATTTCTGCTTGGGGTCTGCGAGGAGCAGGCAATCTCTTTCTCTCCCTGGAGGCTGCTGTTTGAGTGCCAGAAGACAAGTGTCTCTCTATCTCCAGGAGTGTTCAAAGGCTTGAGGACTGGCAATCCACATACCAGCATGTTAGTTTGTGGTGTTTGCTTACTGATTTTGAAGAGGCATTTAAGTCTATGAGGAATATTGCTTAAATTGGAACTAATAGAAATAGATTAGCAGTTAAGAATTGTACCTTGTCATGTTTAAGTATTTAAATTGGTAAAAGTTAAACTAATCCATTCATTATATTTAAACTGAATTGTTAAAATAAATTGTTTCAATAAAAGCTTCCTGGTGTGTCAATATCGCTTTCTCTTTTGAAAAGGAAGACAGATGAAAAACTGTTCATTGTAATTCACGTTTCAAACTATAGGAGACCATTGACTCAATAATGACATGGAGCCACTCAACAGGAGGCCGAGAGATAATGATTCAGGCAACAATCTTTATGAGTGACTTGACCTCCGTAAACAATAATCTGGAGTCAAATTGTCTGAATCTTTCCGAAGGAAAGTGCCCGAAGCCGGAATACGACACTCGGTTTTCTGTGCTCGTGTCTAATTGTTGCTTGCTGACACACAACCCAATGGATGAGCCTTTACATAATTTTCTGACTGCCTATGACACATTATAGCACAGTAAGAAGTCTTACAACACCAGGTTAAAGTCCAACAGGTTTATTTGGAATCATGAGCTTTCAGAGCGCTGCTCCTTTATCAGGGGAGTGGAGAGGTCAGTTCACAAACACGGCACATATAGACAGAGACTATAATATAGATGATCACAGATTGGAATGTGAAGAATGGTTGGAATGTGAGTCTTTACAGGTCATCAAGTCTTTGCAGGTACAGACAGCGCGAGTGGAGAGGGATAATCACAGGTTAAAGAGGTGTGAATTGTCTCAAGCCGGGACAGTTAGTAGGATTTTGCAAGCCCAGGCTAAATGATGGAGGTTACACGTAGGGTGACATGAACCCATGATCCCAGTTGGGGCCATCCTCATGCTTGTGGAACTTGGCTGAACCTACCTCTCCACTCACCTGATGAAGGAGCAGCACTCCAAAAACTTGTGAAGGAGACGTACATTTTATTTGTCTGCGACACGCGATAGGGCTCCTGATTTACACGTTGAACACCAAGAGCTGGATTTACCCCAGCACTTCATGGCGGGAACCATGGTGCCTGGATCCGGTTAATTGTGGGAAAGGCCTCACATCATTCCTGCCGGCAGTGCCAAAACCTCCCATGATTATGCCGGAGGGCGGGCAGGAGCTGACGCTGGATTCGGGGACCACCACTGGTGGGATTTCGATTACGTTCATCAATGAATGCGACACCCATTATCCCGCCGCAGTTTGGTGCTGGCTCAGGGGTTGAATGGGGGCTGCATTGTTTTCCCACACCCTCGGAAGGCTGCCCAACCTTATTGGCTTTTCCAGCAGCCTTCTAAGATGGGGAGGGGACTGGGGTGGTCCCTTACAGGTGGGTCACCGCTCAAAGCTCACCCCCTGTCCTTGTCTCTGATATGAACCCCACACCCTTGACCCCCATCCTGCCTTCACTCTCCTTTGGTCTGGGATTCCCCTGGTGGGTGATTCCAGAGTTGAGAGAGTTGATTTATGAGGAGAGACTGAGTAGACTGGGACAATGCTCATTGGAATTCACAAGAATGAGGGGAGATCTTATAGAAACATACAGGACTATGAAGGGAATAGAGAAGCTAGAAGCAGGGAGGTTGTTTCGAATGACGGGTAAAACTAGGACAAGGGGGCATGGCCTCAAAATAAAGGGGAGCAGATTTAGGACTGAGTTGAGGAGGAACTTCTTCACCCAAAGGGTTGTGAATCTGTGGAATTCCCTGCCCAGTGAAGCAGTTGAGGCTATCTATTGAATGTTTTTAAGGCAAGGATAGATTTTTGAACAGTGAAGTAATTAAGGATTATGGTGAGTGGATGGGTAAGTCCACAAAAACATCAGCCATGATCTTATTGAATGGCAGAGCAGGCTCGAGGGGCCAGATGGTCTACTCCTCCTCCTCCTCCTAGTCCTTATGTTCTTATGAATTATTCTCCGCTGCCACCACTGCCCCTGCTGGTGGCAAGAGGAGCTGCCAACCTCTAAACAGCTGTCAGCTCTCACAGGTGTGGGACCTCCGCTAGCCAGGAACTTAATCCCGGAGAGAAGGCCCAATGGTGATCACTAAGTGTCTTAAGGGTGCTTGATTCCACTGTGCCTCCCCCATGGAACTAGTGGTGATTCCGGACTGGTGTTGACCCAGCAGAACCCCAGCCTGAAGATGTGATGCATCATGTTACAAGAAATCAAACATTGATTCAATCTTAATCTAGTTGCGATGAAGTAAACCACTGCACGGACTGTAATTTGTTTTAACTGAAAACATTTAAACACGATTCGCAATCTTGCGACCTTACAAATTCCTTTCAAATTAGGCTTGCTAAACCGCAATCACATTCTTAAATTATACATCATTACAAGAGTTCAGTGCTGAGCACTCAGTTTTCCTCTAATGCATTTCAAGGGTTTTTTTTTAATTTCTGCTTTTCAATTTTAATTAAAAGTGAATTAAAATCTCAAATGTTCATTCAGTCCAACAGGAAGGTACAACCCCCAACACTTAAAATAATCTCATTTAAAATGAGCAACTGCATACATTGGGCAAAAAGCAATAACTCTTATTCGCAATTTCAATGTTGCGAGTTATGGCATCTTAAGTGTTCCATTTATTCAGTGCAAGAAATAGCGTTATTTGCTCATGAGTTTGAACCTCATTAAAGATGCATTGAGTGCGTGGACAAACATCAGTATATCCAATTCTTCTCATTCCGTTTAAGCAGCGTAGCTTCCAATTTGCGTTGAGCACTGACCCCAGTTCAAATAAAGCCACAAGTCAGAGTACAGTGGGAAATGACTGGGATAACAGGGTCACTACACTGAAGGAGCATTATTTCAGGCAACATGGTGGCACAGTGGTTAGCACTGCTGCCTCACAGTGCCAGGAACCCGGGTTCAATTCCACGTTCGGGTAACTGTGCGGAGTTTGCACATTCTCCCCGTGTCTGCATGGGTTTCTTCCGGGTGCTCCGGTTTCCTCCCACACTCCAAAGGTGTGTAGGTTAGGTGGATTGGCCATGCTAAATTGACCCGAGTGTCCCAAAATGGGTCAGTTAGGAGAATTGGCCATGCTAAATTGCCACTTAGTATCCCAAGATGTGTAGGTTAGGAGAATTGGTCATGCTAAATTGCGCCTTAGTGGCCCAAGATGTGTAGGTTAGGAGGATTAACCATGTTAAATTGCGCCTTAGTGTCCCAAGATGTGCGGGTCAGGTGGCTTGACCATGCTAAATTGCCCCTTAGTGTCCCAAGATGTGTCGGTTAGGAGGATTGTCTATGCTAAATTGCCCCTTAGTGTTCCAAGATGTGTCGGTTAGGAGGATTGTCTATGCTAAATTGCCCCTTAGCCTCAGGGGATTAGCAGGTTAAATAATTGGGTTATGGGTGGGATTGTTCTCGGTGCAGACTCGAAGGGCCGAATGGCCTCCTCTGGCACTGTAGGGATTCTATCATTCTGTGCTTCTTCCACAGTGCAATGCTGGGAAGAGCATTACCCATTATCCCCACCACCGAGTATAGCAGACAAATCATATTTCCACAGTAGCTTCACCTCCGTGGCCTGAATGAGCACACTGACTAAGGGTTGTACGCAGCAGCAGAGTAAGAAACTGAGGCTTGTCAACACAACCGTTTTCCAATCTGAACACGCTGTGCTACAGGCTTAATGTAAGGCTGATTTTAATGTAGGGTCGGTGATGGAGTGCCTGGGGCAGGGGCTTCCATCACCATTATCTTGACATTTGCCAGAAAGGAGGAGAGTATCTTTTCCCGGAAATCAGTGGCATGTTAGTGTGCATTTTACCACAGGTATAACTCTGGCATATCTGACTAACATCTTCCCCCCCCCTTGACTTTGCTAGAATTTCTGAATGAAAGGGCAATGTCTGTCCAATTTGCCTCCAACCATATCACATCCGCTCCCCTCCCCTGAACAATTTCAGAGTTACATTTCATCAACTTAGTATTAGAGAAGGGCAACACGGTGGCACAGTGGTTAGCACTGCTGCCTCACAGCGCTAAGGACCCGGGTTCGATTCCCAGCTTGGGTCACCGTCTGTGTGGAGTCTGCACATTCTCCCTGTGTCTGCGTGGGTTTCCTCCGGGTGCTCCGGTTTCCTCCCACACTCCAAAGTTGTGCGGGTTAGGCGGATTGGCCATGCTAAATGGGCCCTTAGTGTCAGGGAGACTAGCTAGGGTAAATACATGGGGTTATGGGGATAGGGCCTGGGTGGGATTATGGTCAGTGCAGACTCGATGGGCCGAATGACCTCCTCCTGCACTGTAGGGGTTCTATGGTTCTATGAATCGTTTCTAAGTGCGGTGTACTGTTCTCCGCAGTCCTCATACCACATAAATCAGGAGCCAAAACAGCAGAGGCTTTCCTGATGTGAATAAACAATTCCTCCAATCTGCCCGGCTGCTGCCAATTGAAGCTCTAAGTTAATCTTACGCGCGATTACTTATTCCCACTGGATCTGGTTCTGTAATCATTACCAGTTGCTGCAAGGATAAGATTACCCTTTCCAGCATGTGATACCTCGGAGCCCAGCAGGAATAATTGAAGCTCGGTCATGCTGCAAAGGAACAGCATAATGGGATAGATGTATCAGCACGAGAACCTTACTCAGGATAAACCATTGTAAGAATGAAGAGAGATTTGAGAGGCCAGTTCACCATAGAGTTCAGTAAGAAGTCTCACAACACCGGGTTAAAGTCCAACTGGTTTATTTGGAATCACGAGCTTTCGGAGCGCTGCTCCTTCCTCAGGTGAGTGGAGAGGTAGGTTCACAAACACTGCATATAGAGGCAAAGACACAATTGCAAGATGGTGGTTGGATTGCGGGTCTTTACAGGTCATCAAATCTTTGCAGGTACAGACAGTGCGAGTGGAGACAGGTTAAAGAGGTGTGAATTGTCTCAAGCCAGGACAGTTAGAAGGATTTTGCAAGCCCAGGTCAAATGGTGGTGTTTACACCTAGTACCACATGAACCCAAGATCCCAGTTGAGGCTGTCCTCATGCGTGCGGAACTTGGCTGAACCCTCTCCACTCACCTGATGAAGGAGAGGGCTCCGAAAGCTCGTGATTCCAAATAAACCTGTTGGACTTTAACCTGGTGTTGTGAGACTTCTTACTGTGCCCACCCCAGTCCAACACCAGCATCTCCACATCATGGCCACCATAGAGTTGATGATGATAAAGAATATCTCGCTTCTTCAGGGCGGCACGGTGACACAATGGTTAGCACTGCTGCCACACAGTGCCAGGGACCCAGGTTCAATTCAGGCCTTAGGTAACTGTCTGTGTGGAGTTTGCACGTTCTCCCCATGTCTGCGTGAGTTTCCTCTGGGTGCTCCGGTTTCCTCCCACAATCCAAAGATGCGCAGGTTAGGTTGATTGGTCATGGTAAATTGCCCCTCAGTTTCCTAAGATGTGTAGGTTAGATGGATTGGCCATGCTAAACGTATGTGGTTATGGGGATGGGATGGGAGGGCCTGGGTAAGATGCTCTGTCGGAGAGTCGGTGCAGACTCGAAGGGCAGAATGGCCTCTTCTGCACTGTAGGGATACTATGATTCTTTGTTTTGTGAATGGTATGGATTATTGGAAGGGAGAAGGGTGCTGATTGGTCAAGGTGTTGTCATGGAATTGCCAACCAACCAGTGCCGACCTGCCAACCAATCAGCACCCTTTTCTCCTGCTGCATAAATCGCTGGGATGGTTTGAAATTTGGCATTCTGGCATTTGTCCCGATGAGTGCAAAATAAAAAGCTTCAGCAACATGTCTCTCCTTTCAGCAATGTCCAAGTTCAAGCTGGACTTCATTATAATTAGGGCCAAATGTAACTCTGATGTGAGTGGATGGGTTTTGACTCATTTAAAATCTCACCCGAATGCACAAACGTGGGCTCACAACTACAGAAACATCCACGGAAACCAACGGTGTGTAAACATGAACTTACTCTTCCCAATGGTCTTCCACCTATTTCTGCCTTAACAATGAAAATTAAGAGGCTTAATCATAGAGGAGCACGGTGGCACAGTGGTTAGCACTGCTGCCTCACAGCACCAGGGACCCGGGTTCTATTCCCAGCTTGGGTCACTGTCTGTGTGGAGTTTGCACGTCCTTCCTGTGGCTGCGTGGGTTTCCTCTGGGTGGCCCGGTTTCCTCCCACAATCCAAAGATTTGCCAGTTAGGTCGATTAGCCATGCTAAATTGCCCCTTAGTGTCAGGAGGACGAGCTGGGGTAAATGCATGGGGTTACGGGGATAGGTCCTGGGTGGGATTGTGGTTGGTGTAGACTCGATGGGCCGAATGGCCTCTTTCTGCATTGTATGATTCTTAAATGTGTTTTAACTTGAACTTTAACCTGGAAAGGCACGATAAACGTTTGTCACACAAGACATCTTCCTTTGAGGAGGCCAGATCCTCACCTCCACCTGCCAGGCTGCTACTAAGAACAAAGAACAGTACAGCACAGGAAACAGGCCCTTCGGCCCTCCAAGCCTGTGCCGCTCCTTGGTCCAACTAGACCAATCGTTTGTATCCCTCCATTCCCAGGCTGCTCATGTGACTATCCAGGTAAGTCTTAAACGATGTCAGCGTGCCTGCCTCCACCACCCTACTTGGCAGCGCATTCCAGGCCCCCACCACCCTCTGTGTAAAAAACGTCCCTCTGATGTCTGAGTTATACTTCGCCCCTCTCAGCTTGAGCCCGTGACCCCTCGTGATCGTCACCTCCGACCTGGGAAAAAGCTTCCCACTGTTCACCCTATCTATACCCTTCATAATCTTGTACACCTCTAATAGATCTCCCCTCATTCTCCGTCTTTCCAAGGAGAACAACCCCAGTTTACCCAATCTCGCCTCATAGCTAAGACCCTCCATACCAGGCAACATCCTGGTAAACCTTCTCTGCATAGGGAGTGGGATAGCTTGATCTTGGTTTCAGATAAAGCTCGGCACAACATCGTGGGCCGAAGGGCCTGTTCTGTGCTGTACTGTTCTATGTTCTATGTTTGCACTCTCTCTAACGCCTCCACGTCCTTCTGGTAGTGCGGCGACCAGAACTGGACGCAGTACTCCAAATGTGGCCTAACCAGCATTCTATACAGCTGCATCATCAGACTCCAGCTTTTATACTCTATACCCCGTCCTATAAAGGCAAGCATACCATATGCCTTCTACTGAATAACTCACAGGTGAATTACTTACAGTCAGCCTGACAAATAGAATTGAAATCTTCATTTAATGGAGGCTCGATGTTCTCTGTATAACTCGTGCTTTCTGGATAAAAACACCCAAGAGACTCAAATCTTTTAAGATTTATCTTAAAGAAAAGGAGGCCCATTAAACCAATCCCCCAGAAATGACTGACCGATCTCACAATTATTCTTAACAGTGAGCTCTTCAATTCCTGCTTTTACATGATCTATGTTTATGTGGGAAATATTAAACCCCATAAACTATTCAGTTTTTTATTGTATTGTCACAATGGGCTATAGAACATAGAACATTACAGCGCAGTACAGGCCCTTCGGCCCTCGATGTTGCGCCGACCAGTGAAACCAATCTAAAGCCCATCTAACCTACACTATTCCAATATCATCCATATGTTTATCCAATAACCATTTGAATGCTCTTAATGTTCTAAATTTCCTCCCCCTTTCTGATCCAAGAGCGGCACGGAGGCACAGTGGTTAGCACTGCTGCCTCACAGCGCCAGGGACCCGGGTTTAATTCCCGGCTTGGGTCACTGTCTGCGCAGAGTCTGCACATTCTCTTTTTGTCCGCGTGGATTTCCTCCGGGTGCTCCGGTTTCCTCCCACAGTCCAAAAGATGTACTGGTTAGGTTCATTGGCCATGCTAAATTCTCCCTCAGTGTACCCGAACAGGCGCCGGAGTGTGGCGACTAGGGGATTTTCACAGTAACTTCATTGCAGTGTTAATGTAAGCCCTCTTGTGGCACTAAAAAATAAACTTAAAACTTAAACTTAACTTGGAGCAAAACCTGCAATTTTCATTTCTCTATCCTTGTAGCTCTGCAAGTTTATTTCCCCCAAGTGCCCATTCAGTTTTCTTTTGAAATTGTTAATCGTCCCCACATCCACTGACCTCCTAGGCAGCGAGTACCCGATCATTCCCACTTGCTGTATAAAAATGCTCTTCCCCACATCTCTCACCACATCTCTTGCCCAAAACTTTAAATCCCGCTAGACCTTCTACCATCAACTCATGTCTTTTCTATGTTGACCATTTCTAAACCATAGTCTAAACTTGTCCACCTCTATCATATCTCTTCTTTACCTCCATTGCTCCAAGGGGAACTACCCCAAATTCACCAAACTAACCTCGAAGCTAAAGCCCCTCAACCCTGGCACCATTCTGGCCAATCTCCTCTGCCATCTCTCTTGGGGCAGAATTCTCACATTTTGCCGCGGTGAGGGTGGAGAGGAGTGTTTTCCCCCTGGGGAGGCTGGCGAGAAAATATGTCAAACCCTCCGGCCCTAATCTCATTAATAACACACTTATAGGTTTCACGTCGTATTCAGTGGCGGGGTAGGACCTGGTGGCGTATAGTTCACCGTCCTGTCCAGGCGCCATATTGAAAAGGCAGCCAACATCACTGACCCACTTTTGAAGAAAGAAGATGGAGCTCCTGAGAACGATGACGGATTCCTGGAACATTCGGAGGCTGGAAGATCCAGGAACACCAAATCTGGAAAGTCCACCTGCAGATGCTCCCCTGACCCACTGCTGCAGTGTTCCAGGATCCAGGGTTGTGGGTGGCTTCCATCCTGAACTCGGGAGGCAGCCCCAGGCATTGTTAAGGTAAATCCCGACATCCGCAGGCCACGTCAGTCCAAACATGTTTCACGCCGATGTGTTTCCGAGCTGCAGAATTCTTCAAGAGTTCTAGCCAACATCACCACAACAATTAACATTGAATGCTTGTAGAATTCTGCTCTGCCATGCTTGCCTCTGTAAAACATGGGGAGCTAGTGGCATTGTCGCTGGACTGGTAATCCAGAGATCCAGGGCTCTGGGGACCCAGATTCGAATCCCACCATGGCAGCTGGTGAAATTTAAATACAATAAAAATCTGGAATCAAAAGTCTAATGATGACCATGAAGCCAATGTGGCAAAAACTCATCTAGTTCACTAATGTTCGTGAATGTAGCCCAATCCATCACGCAAACCAGCCTCCCATCCATTGACTCCGTCTACACTTCCCGCTGCCTCGGAAATGCAGCCAACATAATCAAGGACCCCACGCACCCTGGACATTCTCTCTTCCACCTTCTTCCGTCGGGAAGATACAAAAGTCTGAGGTCACGTACCAACCGACTCAAGAACAGCTTCTTCCCTGCTGCCATCAGACTTTTAAGTGGACCTACCTCGCATTAAGTTGATCTTTCTCTACACCCTAGCTATAACTGTAACACTACATTCTGCACTCTCTCCTTTCCTTCTCTATGAATGGTATGCTTTGTCTGTATTGCTCGCAAGAAACAATACTTTTCACTGTATACTAATACAAGTGACAATAATAAATCAAATCAAATTAATGTCCTTTAGAGAATGAAATCTACTCTCCTTAGCTGGTCTGACCTACACGTGACTCCAAACCAACAGTGGTTGACTCTTAAACGCCCTCAGGGATGGGCAATAAATGCTGGCCCAGCCAGTGACGCCCACATCCCATGAACAAACCTCTCATGGCAATAAAACCCCATAAGCTACTGGACATGCCCATCCCATTTTTCAAAAACCAAAGGTGGTTTTTGCTAGTACAAACCTCTCAATCTCCATGTATGTGGGTTTGCTCTAAATTCAAAGCTTTTCAATTGTGGAACTGGACCCTGAATCAACTCCCACAAAGTGCTGCACTTCATTGCCAGGTACAGATGGAAACAAAAGCAAGATCACAAGTGCCAATGCTCTGAGCTTTCACTCTTTCCATTGGGCAGAGCCACGAGAGAACAATTAATTAATAATACACGTGTGTCTTTTCGATCTTCCGTGGAATATCGTTCTGCTGTACATGAGACATGTTTTTGTCTCATCTTAGCCAACTTTGAAAGCGAACTGAAATTGAATGTGTTTCTTGGCTGCAATATGCTTGGAATAGCATGAACGATCAGACAAATTAGATTTGTAGAATGATCCCATAGTATGAACATCCCTGTTTCAGCTCATCATGTTTGCAATGATCAGTTGTTGGAACATTTGGACATGATGTGAAATATGCATTAACTGTTCTGCCACTTCCCAATATATATTTATGGGGATAATTACAGAGAGGAACTCATTTAGCCGTGGCTCGTCGTAATAACATTGCATCTATGTACCATATTAATGCAATCCAGATTATAATAGTGCAAGCAGATGGTTATTTCAGAGAGCAACATCACTTATCTCAACCTTCCACATCAGATATAGGTAGTGATGTGCCAGGGACCCGGGTTCGATTCCTGGCTTGGGTCGCTGTCTGTGGCACTGTGGTTAGCACTGCTGTCTCACAGCGCCAGGGACCTGGGTTCGATTCCCGGCTTGGGTCACTGTCTGTGTGGAGTTTGCACATTCTCCCCGTGTCTGCGTGGGTTTCCTCCGGGTGCTCCAGTTTCCTCCCACAGTCCAAAAGATGTGCCAGTTAGGTGCATTGACCCGAACAGGCGCCGTAGTGTGGCGACTAGGGGAATTTCAAAGTAACTTCATTGCAGTGTTAATATAAGTCTTACTTGTGACTAATAAATAAACCTTACTTTAATGTGAAGGGCAGTCACTCCCACCTCACCTCGAGTTCAGCCCTTTTGGACATGTTTGGACTATAGTTGTAATGAGGTCAGGAGCTGAGTGGCCCTGGCAGAACCCAAACTGAGCGTCCGTGAGCAGGTTATTGCTAAGTGCCACTTGATCGTGCTGTTGAGGACCCCTTCCATCACTTTACTGAGAGGTTAGGCTAGGTCTCGGTTCAACATCTGACCTGAAATACCAGGCATCTGACAGTGCCGCCCTCCCTCGGTCGAGTAGCACCTTTGACTTTGAGTCAGAAGGCTGTGGGTTCAAGTCCCAGTGCAAAGACTGGAGCACAAAATCCAGACTGACATTCCAGTGCAGTACTGAGGGAGGGCTGCACTGTCAGAGGTGTGATTCTCTGATCACTCAGCCAAAAATCAATTCACAGCAGCAGGATCAGAGATTCCCAGCCGCGGGCGTGGTCGGAGATTTCTGGCGATGGCATTTCAGATTAAATGTTACATCAAGACATTGTCTGTCTTTTCAGATGGCAAGAGTGAGCCACAATTTCTCCTGTTGTTTTGGCTGATTTGGTTAATTCTGCTCCCGGCAGAACTAAAATAGATTATCTAGTCAGCCCAATGTTTTTTAATCTTTTAATCAGTTTTGCCTTCCATACTATCTCATACTGCATTATGAGCAAACCGTTCGTACTGAAGCAATTCTTGAGTGGACACTTTCTATGTTGAATGGATCCCCAAGAGTTTCAGCTCAGTTCAATGTCTAGTTCGTATTCACCACGTAAAGCGTGGGGTTTTTGTCTTCACTGGTTTCCTGTCCCTTTCACGTGCATTTCCAACCTTACTCTTCCTCTCTCGCGCTCTCTGGAGATCTGTACAATCACCCGAGACTCTCTGGGGTGGCACACTGGTTAGCACTGCTTCCTCACAGGGCCAGGGACCCAGGTTCGATTCCCGGCTTGGGTCACTGTCTGTGTGGAGTCTGCACGTTCTCCCCATCTCTGCGTGGGTTTCCTCCCACACTCCAAAAGACATTAAGTGCATTGGCTGTGCTAAATTCTCCCTCAGTGTACCCGAACAAGCGCCAGAGTGTGGCGACTAGGGGATTTTCACAGTAACATCATTGCAGTGCTAGTGTCAGCCTACTTGTGGCACTAATAAATAAGCTTTAAACCTATTTGTGCTTGCTTCCGGTACAGGTTATAAATCTCCACAAATCCTCTTGAAACCAGGTGAACCGGGGGGCGGGGGAAACACTTGTGCAGAAATCCTGGGACAGGAGGTCAGTGCCGCAATTGGCTGGTCTGTTTGCTCCATCAGCCTTTATTGCATTTCCTAACTGTTTGGTTAGAGTTGAGAAGAGAGGAGGTGTGATGAGCTGTTTGAGTGTAAGCATATTGTGTGGTTGTTCTCATTCGTACACCCACCAACATTATGCTTGCAGCTATCTGGGGTGTTTTTAAATAGCTCTCCGTTCAATGACCTTATTCTCTGACTCACAAGAATTAGTGTGAGGTCTGTTCTCTCTCCCACTCTCTTCATTCTCCATTTCAATGATGTCCCACCTTTATCAGCCAATCTGGTCAGGAAATTCCACATCTCTTTTTTAAACTTCCGTCAGAATGTCCTCGTTCCTCTGACACGGCAACGCTTGAATCACCAAAACCTTCATTTCAGTTCTGCCTTTTACTGGCAGTGAAATCTTGCTTTGTTCAACTTTTCCAAACGGATACATTCCCAGGGCTGGCACAATCCCATCTGCCTCGGGAAGGTGGGTTGTGTCAGAGTTTGAGAATACGGAGTAGCTTCCTCGGCCAATTCAGTGGACAGTTCAGAATAGGTCATGTGGCTGTAGGACTTGAATCACATATGGGTACAAACATAGCTTCTCTCTTAGAGGAGGGCTTAGGGCACAAGAACCACAGATGTCAGTATTTTCTTACTTTTTCATGGGGTGTCACTGGCTAGACCCAGCATTAGTTGCCCATTTTTATGATTTGATTTGATTTATTATTATCACATGTACTAACATACAGTGAAAAGTATTGTTTCTTGCGCGCTATACAGACAAAGCATGCCGTTCATAGAGAAGGAGAGGAGAGAGTGCAGAATGTAGTGTTACAGTCATGACTAGGGTGTAGAGAAAGATCAACTCAATGCAAGGTAAGTCCATTCAAAAGTCTGACAGCAGCAGGGAAGAAGCTGCTCTTGAGTCGGTTGGTACATGATCTCAGACTTTTGTATCTTTCTCCCGATGGAAGAGAGAATGTCCGGGGTGCGTGGGGTCCTTAATTATGCTGGCTGCTTTGCCGAGGCAGTGGTAAGTGTAGACAGAGTCAATGGATGGGAGGCTGGTTTGTGTGATGGATTGGGCTACATTCACGACCTCTTGCAGTTTCTTGCGGTCTTGGGCAGAGCAGGATCCATACCAAGCTGTGATACAACCAGAAAGAATGCTTTCTATGGTGCATCTGTAAAAGTTGGTGAGAGTCGTAGCTGACATGCCAAATTTCCTTAGTCTTCTGAGAAAGTAGAGCCGTTGGTGGGGCTTTCTTAATTATAGTGTCGGCATGGGGGGGGACCAGGACAGGTTGTTGGTGATCTGGACACCTAAAAACTTGAAGCTCTCGACCCTTTCTACTTCGGCCCTGTTGACGTAGACAGGAGCGTGTTCTCCACTACGCTTCCTGAAGTCGATGACTAATTGCCTTTGAAGTGAGTGGTTTGCTAGGCCATTTCAGAGGGCAGTTAAGAGTCATTGCTGTGGGTTCAGAGTCACGTGCAGGTCAGACAGGGCAAGGGTGGCAGATTTCCTTCTCTTAAGGACATTAGTGAACCTGATGGGTTTTTCCGACAATCGACAAAAGTTTCAGGGTCATCAGTAGATTCTTAATTCCAGATATTTTTTATTGAATTCAAATTCCACTATCTGCCGAGGCGGAATTCGAACCCAGAACATTAGCTGGGTTTTTGGATTACTGGCCTACTCGTTGCATGGAATCAGCTTTTTAATGTCCAGATGGGCATGTATGTGAGTCCTTCCTATGGTTGACCTTTGGCCAGCATTCGAGGGTTATGGGTTGCCTTACAAGTGGCATCGGGCAACTGATGACAGATCTTTTGTTTTGCTGCTGCTGCTCCCCTGTCCCCCGGCCCAACAGAAAGGATTTTAAAATTCTGCATGTTGGCGCATGCTGTTCGAAATTTGTTGCACTCATTGGAAAATCCCATATTAGTGACTGTCTTACCCACATGATAGTGTCAACGGTTACTTGTGTCCCTGGTTCCCAAGGAAGAAAAGTGATTATGGCTGTTACCTTAGAATCATAGAATCCCTACAGTGCAGAAGGAGGCCATTCAGCCCTTCGTGTCTGCGCCGACAACAATCCCTCCCAGGCCCTATTCCTGTAACCTCACACATTTACCCTGACACTAAGGGGCAATTTAGCATGGCCAATTAACCTAACCTGCACATCTTTGGACTGTGGGAGGAAACCGGAGCACCCGGAGGAAACCCACGCAGACACGGGGAGAACGTGCAGACTCCACACAGACAGTGACCCAAGTCGGGAATTGAACCTGGGTCCCTGGCGCTGTGAGGCACCAGTGCTAACCACCATGCCACCGTACCTTGCCTGCTTTGGCCAGCTCATTGGAATTTGTCCAGGTTGGTTTCTGTTCCATGGTTGAGAGAAATAACACTCAGTGTCACTTCCATGGACAACATTAAAATTTCCTGAGGGTGTATCATGCGATCTTTCTCCTCTAGGTCAGGACACCCGTATGAGGGAGTCACGGTCCTATGCGGAAATGATCACACAACAGTGATTTTCCCCATATTGTGCAATGAGTGGTCAGAGGCCATGCTCGCTGTCCAATTAAGAGCAGTGAGTAGGCTCTCCATCTTCTCCAGCACAGGTGGAGCAGACACCCACAGTTCAGGGCTCCATTTTGAGACCCGTCTCCAAATTTTTAGACCTTTGAATGGAAAAATGTCCTCCATTGTGGAGGGGCAACTCCGCTGGTAAATTGGAAACGCGCCTTAAATCGAACTCTAACTATTGCTAATGGGCCATTTGCTGCTTGGGGACTGGTAACCACATTGGCAGCCCAAGGCTGGGGCTCCAGGAACACGGATCAGTGCAGGATGGAACAGACAAGCCGCACACTGGCTGGTGGTGCGAACTTTCACCTCTGCCCCCATATGAGCCGAATAGCTCCTGCCCCTAACCTCCAAGAGGTAAGCTATCAGGAGATTAAACAGACTAGGGTTGTAAGCCCAAGGATATGACAGGTGCAGTATATTGTGGATCAATGTGAGGTTATCCACTTTGGTAGCAATAATAGGAAGACAGGTTATTACTTTTAAATGGAGAGAGGTGGATACTCAACGAATCCTTTGGTGTCCTCATGCATCAGTTGCTGAAAGTAAGCGTGCAGGTACAGCAGGCAATAAGAAGGCAAATGATATGTTGGCCTCCAAAGCGAGAGGATTTGAGTAAAGGGATAGGGATGTTTTGCTGCAATTGTATAGGGAGTTGATGAAGCCACACTTGGAGTCCTGTGTGCAGTTTTGGTGTCCTTATCTGAGGAAGGATGTCCTTGCTATAGAGGGAGTGCAGCGAAGGTTACCCAAGCTGATTCCTGGGATGGTGGGACTATCATATGAGGAGAGACCAATTCGGTTAGGATAATATTCAATGGAGTTTAGAAGAATGAGAGGGGATCTCATACAAACTTAGAAAATTCTACAGGATTAGACAGGGTAGATTCGAGAAGAATGTTTCCGATGGTGTTCCCAGAACTAGGAGTCATAGTTTGAGGATAAGGGGGTAAACCTTTTAGAACTGAGGCGAGGAGAAATTTCTTCACCCAGAGAGTGGGTGAATCTGTGGAATTCACTACCACAGAAAGTAGTTGAGGCCAAAACGTGTGATTTCAAGAAGCAGTTAGATTTGGCCCTTGGGCTAAAGGGATCAAGGGATATGGAGGAAAGGGGGGAAATCAGGATATTGAATATGATCAGCCATGATCAAAATGAATGGCGGAGCAGGCTCAAAGGGCCAAATGGCCTACTCCTGCTTCTAGTTTCTATGTATTAATTTTGTATCGATCAAAGCACACATACTACAACTCAACTAAACGGGAACAAACACTAATTTAAAAATATGTACCTGAAATGCTGCACTGAGTCTTCGCCTTGGTTGACGCATCAATATTGTTTGAACCTTTGTGAATTTTCCCATCCTAGTAACGCATTACACTTCAGAATCACCAAGTACAATTTTACGCTGCTCAATTTATGATCCCCTGTCTGCAATTACCACGTTGCTGCACCATTGATATAAAATTAATTGATTTTTTACAGTGCTCCCTCATTAAAGCAGGATGCATATTAACTTTTCAGATGGATAGGAAAAGGATAAACAGGAATTGCACTGGAGAATGATTTGGAAAGAACTATTCATTTTCACACAATCTAATTGTCAGTAACAGCCAAGACTGCAGTATCGTAAATGGAGTGTTAAATACGTCCTGCATAAACACTTCAGAGAATTCGCATTTTTATCTAATATACGATGACAAGTTGTGTATTAAGGGGTTTTATTTTTGCCTGTAATTGCTTGCGATGGAGATGAAACGTTTACGAGCATCATTTTGGCTTTGCCTATTGTATGTTTGCTGCCTGTACAGGGTACAGCAAAAGACCATTGTCCCTCACAAAATGAACCCTGCTTCTTGCTCAAGAGCACTATAGCCTGGATAACTTGCGAGTGGAATGGTTTGATTTAAGATCGCGAGGGATCTGGACAGGGTGGATGTGGAGGGGATGTTCCCTCTTGTGGGAGAATCTAGTACCGGGGAGGTCACTGTTTAAAAAGAAGGGATCGTCCATTTAAGATGGAGGTGAGGAGAATTTTCTGCCCTCTGAAGGTGCTGATTCCGGGGATGGCAGGACTGATGTATGAGGAGAGATTGACTCGGTTAAGATTGTTTTTGCTGGAGTTTAGACAAATGAGGGGGGATCTCATAGAGACTTATAAAATTCTAACAGGACTAGACAGGGTAGATGCAGGAAGGATGTTCCCGATGGTGGGGGAGTCCAGAACCAGAGGTCACAGTCTGAGGATTCAGGGTAGACCATTTAGGACGGAGATGAGGAGATATTACATAGAAACATAGAAGATAGGAGGAGGAGGAGGCCATTCGGCCCTTCGAGCCTGCTCCGCCATTCATCACAATAATGGCTGATCATCCAACTCAATAGCCTAATCCTTGCTTTCCCCCCATAACCTTTGATCCCATTCGCCCCAAGTGCTATATCCAGCCGTCTCTTGAATACAGTCAATGTTTTGGCATCAACTGCTTCCTGTGGTAATGAATTCCACAGACTCACCACTCTTTGGGTGAAGAAATGTCTCCTCACCTCCGTCCTAAATGGTCTACCCCGAATCCTCAGACTGTGACCCCTGGTTCTGGACTCGCCCACCATCGAGAATATCCTCCCTGCATCTACCCCATCTAGTCCTGCTAGAATTTTATAAGTCTCTATGAGATCCCCCCCCCCCCCCCCCACCCCCCACCCCTCAGTCGTCTGAACTCCAGTGAAAGCAATCCTAACCTAGTCAATCTCTCCTCATACATCAGTCCCGCCATCCCCGGAATCAGCCTGGGAAACCTTCGCTGCACTCCCTCGAGAGCAAGAACATCCTTCCTCAGAAAAGGAGGAAGGTAAAGAAATTACCACAGGAAGTAGTTGATGCCAAAACATTGAATGTATTCAAGAGGCGGCTGGATATAGCACCTGGGGCGAATGGGATCAAAGGTTATGGGGAGAAAGCAGGATTAGGCTATTGCGTTGGACGATCAGCCATGATGGTGATGAATGGCGGAGCAGGCTCGAAGGGCCAAATGGCCTCCTCCTGCTCCTATCTTCTATGTTTCAATGAGTCTCTGGAACTTTCTGCCTCAAAAGGCAATGGAAGCAGAATCTTTGAATATTTTTAAGGCAGTTCTGGATAAATTCTTAATTAACAAGGGGGGGGGGGTCGGGTGGAGTGAAAGGTTATCGGCGGTTAGGCAGGAATGTGGGGTCGAAGTTACAAGCAGGTCTGCCATGACCTTATTGAATCGAGGGATCGAATGGCCTCCTCCTGCCTCTAATTTGTGTGTATGTTGCATGTTTGGATGCCCCAGTAACACAGATTGATCAGGGAAAGGTTAACTATGAGAATGGAATTCTACATGGAGGGAGGGATGTTACAGGCATCCATACCCAGAGCCCCACACGTTGTGGAACATTTCATCACTGCTGCTCTGACCTCCTGAACTGACCCTGAAGCAACGTTCCAGGAACTCCTACTCTGCCAGCAACGCCTACTCTTCCCAGCATGAACAGAGAAGTTTGACATAAGTGAATCACTGCGCCTGTCAAGATGTTGTAGACAGCCTAGTTGCTTGTTACGGTGAAGAGTGACTAGGCTAAAGCGTTAACTTTGCTTCTCTCTCCGCTGATGCTGCCACAGATGCCTCGAGCGTTTCCAGGACAGGACAGGAAGGGGGCACATCTGTTGACAGAACTACCCCAGTAAGCCCATGATGCAGTGGGCGGCACTCTTACTTCTGAATCAGGAGATTGAGGATGCAGCCCAAAATCTAGGCCTACAATCTAGGGCAGCACGGTGGCACTGTGGTGGCACCGCTGCTGCCTCACAGTGCCAGGGACCCAGGATCAATTCCAGCCTCGGACAACTGTGTGTGTGTGGAGTTTGCACGTTCTCCCCGTGTCTGTGTGGGTTTCCTCCGGGTGCTCCGGTTTCCTTCCTCACTCCAAAGATGTGCAGGTTAGGTGGAGTGGCCATGCTAAATTGCCCCTTAGTGTCCCAGGATGTGCAGGTTAGGTGGATTAGCCATGCTAAATTGCCCCTTAGTGTCCCAGGATGTGCAGGTTAGGTGGATTAGCCATGCTAAATTGCCCCTTAGTGTCCCAGGATGTGCAGGTTAGGTGGAGTGGCCATGCTAAAATGTCTGATTTGATTTGATTTATTATTGTCACGTGTATTAGTTTACAGTGAAAAGTATTGTTTCTTGTGCGCTATACAGATAGGGCATACCATTCATCGAGAAGGAAACGAGAGAGTGCAGAATGTAAGATTTTGAATTAAAGCATTGTTGGAGAGTTTAAAAGAGTTAGAATGAAGTTTGAGAAGCATAGAATGAGAGTTAAAGATAGAATTTGAATGTATGCTGGGCACGGATTGCAAGAAATCGCCTCATTCCGGCGCCATTTTGGAAAACTCTGCGTGCAGGCGAGGTGGATTGGCCATGGCGAATGCGCAGGGTCACAGGGATAGGACATGCCTTGGGGAGGTGGTTGGGGATGTGGCGATCTCGGTGGTGGGCACTGGTCCAACCGGTGGTTACAGGCCTCAAAATGGAGGCTGAGTGGGAAAAGGCCATTGGAACGTGGCCAATCATTTGTAAATTGAAGATAGGATCAAAGAGACTAATGAACAACTTCAAAATGTGACACAGCAGAAGCCGGTCTTGAATATTAAATACAAATTTCTGACAATTCAGAGCTGGTAGCTGGGGATGTATATATAGATCATCTTGCAAAAGCAGAATCACTCACTGAAAATACCACTGAACCGGCAGGGATCAAAATAAAAACAGAAAATGCTCGAAACACTCAGTAGGTCAGGGCAGCACCTATGGAGAAAAATAGAACTAACAGCCGGAACTCTCCCAACCCGCCCGCCACTGGAACTCGAATGGGTGGCGGGGGGCGGACCATGTAAAGCTCCATTGAAGTACGGCGGGAATCTCTGGTTTTCCGACGAGCGCGGCCAGAGAATCCCGCCCAACATTTCAGGTTAATGATCTTTCAGCAAGGATTCTGATGAAGGGACATCAAGCTAACCATAAGACATAGGAACAGAATTAGGCCACTCAGCCCATCGAGTCTGCTCCGCCATTCAATCATGGCTGATATTTTTCTCATCCCCATTACCCCTGATCCCCATGGTGGCACAGTGGTTAGCGCTGCTGCTTCACAGTGCCAAGACCCGGGTTCAGTTCCGGCCTTGGGTCACTGTCTGTGTGGAGTTTACATGTTCTCCCCGTGTCTGCGTGGGTTTCCTCCGAGTACTTCGGTTTCCTCCCACACTCCAAAGATCTGCAGGTTAAGTTGATTGGCCATGCCAAATTGCCCCGCGGTGTCAGGGGGACTAGCTAGGATAAATATATGGGGTTATGGGGATAGGGCCTGGGTGTGATTGTGATCGGTGCAGGCGCGATGGGCCGATTGGCCTCCTTCTGCACTGTAGGGATTCTATGATTTAATCAAGAACCTATCTATCTCTGCTTTAAAGACACTCAATGACCTGGCCTCCACAGCCTTCTGCGGCACAGAGTTCCACAGATTCACCACTCGCTGGCTGAAGAAATTCCTCCTCATCTCCGTTTTAAAGGATCACTCCTTTAGCCTGAGGTTGTGCCCTCTGGTTCTAGTTTTTCATACTAGTGAAAACATCCTCTCCACATCCACTCTATCCAGGCCTCGCAGTATCCTGTAAGTTTCAATAAGATCCCCCTCATTCTTCTAAACTCCAACGAATATAGACTCAAAGTCCTCAACCGTTCCTCATACGACAAGCTCTTTATTCCAGGGACCATTCTTGTGAACCTCCTCCGGACCCTTTCCAAGGCCAGCACATCCTTCCTTAGATACGGGACCCAAAACTGCTCACAATGCTGCTCACAAATGGAGTATTGAGATGTGAGGCGGGTCACTGTCTGCGTGGAGTTTGCACATTCTCCTCGTGTCTGCGTGGGTTTCCTCCGGGTGCTCCGGTTTCCTCCCACAGTCCAAAGATGTGCGGGTTAGGTTGATTGGCCAGGTTAAAAATTGCCCCTGAGTGTCCTGAGATGCGTAGGTTAGAGGGATTAGTGGGTAAATATGTGGGGGTAGGGTCTGGGTGGGATTGTGGTTGGTGCAGACTCGATGGGCCGAATGGCCTCCTTCTGCACTGTAGGGTTTCTATGATTTTCCGCCAGTTTCCTCTGCCGGGATTGTCCGGTCCTTTCGACGGCGGGCTCCTGCCACGAGGACTGGAAGATCCCGCGCCGACCAATGGCGGGCCACTGCCGCAAAAACGTGCCTCAGCGGCAGGTTTGGAAAATCCCTCCCGCTAACTCTCTGCTTCCTCCCCGGAGACTCCACCTCACCTTTCAGCACACTCTGCCTTCATTACAGGTCTCCAGCTTCTGCAGTATTTTGCTGTTGTGTTCCGAATTTTCAGAGGTCGGATTGTGCGAGGTGGTTAAAATATCATCCTTCTCGTTTCGAATCTAGGCTAAATCCAGACAAAGGATCGCTTTGATGGTTCTCAGGCTCTTAAATAAAGTGAATTCATGCAGTGCTAATCTAGCCCAAAAGATGTATTGTAATGTCTCAGTGCTTAATTACACATATTCATCACCAGTTGATACCAATTACCACAAGAACAACTGAAGAAAGAAATGGAATTGCTAGCTTAAGGCATACTCATTCAAGGCTCAAGTGCATGGGGAGGAACTTAGAGATGCGGCTCCAGCTAGACACTGTTATATGAGATAGTCTTTGCAGATGCATTGCAGACTGCCCCACCAGACCTGTCTCAGGATCAGAATTGTTGCTTGAGGATTCCAATGGTTTGCTTGATGGATCTAGTCGATCCATGGATCTGACCATAGTGCTGTTCAGCCACAGGTTATGGCTTTCCTGAGAAGAGTTATAAGCTCCAGGGCAGCACGGCGGCACAGTGGTTAGCACTGCTGCCTCACAGTGCCAGGGACCCAGGTTCAATTCTGGCTTCCTGTCTGTGTAGAGTTTGCACATTCTCCCCGTGTCTGCGTGGGTTTCCTCCGGGTGCTCCGGTTTCCTCCCACAGTCCAAAGATGTGTCGGTTAGGCGGATTGACCATGCTAAATTGACCCTTAACGTCAGGGGGATTAGCAGGGTAAATGTGTGGGGTTATGGGAATAGGGCCTGGGTGGGATTGTGGTCGGTGCAGGCTCGATGGGCCGAATGGCCTCCTTCTACATTGTAGGGGTTCAATTGGTGCAGGGTCTAAACTATCCACAAGCAGTCACTTGCTGTGCGGGGGAGCAGAGAGAGAGAGTGGACAGAAGTTTGTGGCAACACAGACATGTCAAAAAGTGCAAAGCACAACAGTTGATGATGGCACGCGGCGGCAGTGGTGCTCTGTGAGGAAGCCCATCAGTGAAATAGCCGCAGTGAATGATGCTTTGGGCTGTCCTGCAATCTGTACACATGCTGCTTCCAATTAGTCATGGGTAAGTGGCGCATATGTTCTGCTTCAACTAGTAAGCCAGCAGTCACCTGCTTATTACAAGCAAGGATTTCAGACTGACTGATGTTACTGATAGCCACAGAGCAGCAAAGAGATTTAGTAACCCTTTCTGAAAAAGGGAATCAGAGAATCCCTACAGTGCAAAAGGAGGCTATTGAGTCCGCACCGACTCTCCGCCCATCTCCGCTCTATCCCTGCACCTGAAGAAGGGGCTTGGGGCTCCGAAAGCTTGTGTGGCTTTTGCTACCAAATAAACCTGTTGGACTTTAACCTGGTGTTGTTAAACTTCTTACTGTGTTTACCCCATGTATTTACCATGGCCAATCGCCCTAACATATACATCTTGAGACACTAAACGGCAATTTAGCTTGGCCGATCCACCTAACCCACACAGCTTTGGACTGGGGAGGAAATCGGAGCACCCGGACGAAACCCATGCAGACACGGGGAGAATGTGCAAACTCCATACAGACAGTGGCCCGAGGCCGGGATGGAACCCGGGTCCCTGGCACTGTGAGGCAGCAGTGCTAACCGCTGTGCCACCGTGCTGCCCTAGTGCTTTAGTTGTAGCAATAGGTTGCAGGTCTTCTTGTAGGAGTGCCTCCCTCGAGAATCATTCCAACACACACTCCTGGCACTGCAATACCAAGGGTCCTGGGAGCAGGAAGGTAGGGGGCGTCCTGTGCCCTGGGGGAGGGTCAATCTTGGTATTGGGGGTTAGGCTGGGCAGAGGGGGATGGAGCTCCCAGGTTCCAAAGGGGAGAGAGCTTCACTCTGATTACCTAGTGCTGGGAGTTGGGATTTCATTTCAAATTCTTTCCAATTGTAAGCACTGAATTTCAACATAAGTAGCCTGACAAATCTCCCCTACCGTATATACATGATAAGTGAATTTGAGGTAGCCCTCAAACTAATCTTTCACAATGCAAACTAATAATTTTGCATAGTTAAGATGTCCACTCAGGCCAATTGATCACATCGATCACTCCATCCATCGACAACAATCATTGTACGCTCTCCTTAAGTCAATTATTAAATGTTCAAAGAGTGCATCACAAAGCAATACAAATACAAATAAAAATGAAAACAAGTTACCCGAGGAGCTATCCGGGCGGGTAACTTGGTCAAACATGTCAGTTTTAAGGAGCGTCTTGAAGAAGGAAAATGGGATAGAGAGATAGAGAGCGAGAGAATCCCAGGAGGGAGGGAAACCCAGAACATGGGGCTGAGGCCTGTGACGTTAGTGTACCTTTAAGAGCACAACCTCAACTGATGTCATTGTTGCCGAGGAGTCCTTTTATTGCTACTCAAGTGACTTAAATGGGATTGTTTATGTTTACTCTGGGATTAGTTTTATGGCCCTGCATTGTTAGGATAAAAGGTCATGGGTTCTGGACAGGTTTTTTCTCCCCTTTCTAGGGAGTTTAAGATGATTTTTTCTGTTTGGCTATAGTTTGAGTTTTAGGTTTTAGAAGGGACATCAAGCTGAAAAGGAGTGTTTCTCTCTCTTCCTGGTTTTGGAAATTCTGCTGGTCATCTGAAAGCAAGGTCTTGCCTTTCTGAAGGGGAAAATCTGCTGTTGGAGGCTTGACCAGAGTCTCCCTAGGTTTCTGGGAAGCTGTTCTGACTTCAAACTGTTCTGGGTGTGCCAAGTGGACTACTAGAATTTACAAGACCGAGAACTTCCAATTCTCCAACCGTAGGATTCAATTCCAGTATCACGTGAGCATAAGATTTTGCTGTGTCGAACTTGTCTGAAGGGTTTTGTCTGTGGAAATGTTGGTCCAATTGGAACATCTTAGATATAGTTGTTAAGGGTTATACATTACCGTGATTGTTTTGTTTTTGCTTGTAATTGATAAAAGTTATTGCTAATTTTCTTACTATACATGTTAACCATATTCTTAAATAAACTTTGTTTGATAAAAGCTCCCTAGTGGGTCTTTTGAATCATACCCGAAGTGAAACCTATCATGCTGATCCCAGCCAAATTCAAGATGCAAAATGTATGATCCAGGAGGGCTCCATAAAACACTTTGAACCATAACAGCTCTCACTGGAGTGACTGAAAACCGGTGGTACACAGGAGGTCAGAATGAGAGGAGCACAGATATCTCGGAGGGTTGTGGAGTTGGAAGAGATTACGGAGACGGCAAGAGACAAGGCATGGGGGGATTTCAAAACAAGGATGAGAAGCTTAAGATTGAGCTGTAGCGTGGCCAGGAGCCAGTGCTCATCAGCGAACACGCGAGACACTCATCAATTAATCATTTCAGCAAGCATAAAACAATGAAAGAAAAGCAGAGTTTTGTCTTTCTACAGCCTCAGGTAAACCAAATGGAAAGATACATTCATAACTGTAAATCTTAATTCCAGTTGTTCTGTAGCTTCTCAAGGTAAGATGTGTTTTATGCATTTTTATTGCATTTTCATAGAACCATAAGAACATAGGAACATAAGAGCATAACCATAGCATCCTACAGTGCAGAAGGAGGCCATTCGGCCCATCGAGTCTGCACTGATCACAATCCCACGCAAACCCTATCCCCATAACCCCATACATTTATCCTAGATAGATCCCCTGACACTAAGGGGCAATTTAGCATGGCTAATCCACCTAACCTGCACATCTTTGGGACTGTGCGGGGAAACCAGAGCACCCAGAGGAAACCCATGCAGACATGGGGAGCACACGCAGACTCCGCACAGACAGTGACCCAAGCCAGGAATCAAACACGGGTCCCTGGTGCTGTGAGGCAGCAGTGCTAACCACTGTGCCACCATGCCTTGGAACAAAGAAGGCTGAGGGATGACTTGATTGAGGGGAAGAGATAGAGTGGACAGGATAAAATTGCTTCCCTTGGTGAAGACTTCTAATGATGTGGACTGCCGGCGTTGGACTGGGGTGAACACAGTAAGAAGTCTCACAACACCAGGTTAAAGTCCAACAGGTTTATTTGGTAGCAAATACCATAAGCTTTCGGAGCGCTGCTCCTTCGTCAGATGGAGTGGAAATGTGCTCTCAAACAGTGCACAGCGACACAACATCAAGTTATAGAATACTGATTAGAATGTGAATCCCTAAAGCCAGCCAGGTCTTAAAGGTACAGACAATGTGGGTGGAGGGAACATTAAACACAATGTGTATTGTCTCCAGATAGAACAGCTAGTGAGATTCTGCAAGTCCAGGGGGCAAGCTGTGGGGGTTACTGATAATGTGACATAAATCCAACATCCCGGTTTAGGCCGTCCTCATGTGTGCGGAACTTGGCTAGAACTTCTAGAGCTGGAACTTCTAGAGCCAGGGGACATTGATTCAAGATAAGTGGCAGTGGGTGTAGAGGGGACATGAGGAAGGTAGTGGGTGTCTGGAACTCGCTGAGTTTGTGATGGAGGAAGAGACCCTAAACTCTTTTAAAAAGTGCCTGGATTTGCACCTTGAGTGCTGTAAACTACAGGGCTATGGGTCGGGTGCAGGAAGGTGGGATTAGAAAGGGCACCCGAGTGTCCTCTGGCTGGCATGGACAAGATGGATCGAAAGGCCTCCTTCTGTGCTGTAACTTTTCTAACATTCTTTGGTTCTATTTCTGATGGCTTAAAGCAAATACACCACGACAAATGACCCAACACTATCCACTTTCTTCCTGCACACTTTCTCAGCAATTACATTCTTCCGGCTGATCGTAAGGGCGCGTTGATTGAAATCACACGGGTAAGGTGTAGCAAATCAGATCTTACATATGCCATACAAGTTCATAAGATTAGATATAGGAGCAGAATTAGGCCATTCGGCCCATCGAGTCCACTCTGCCATTCGATCATGGTTGATATGTTCCTCATCCTCAGTGTCCTGCTGTCTCCCCATAACCCTTCAACCCATTAAAAATCTGTCTAACTCTTCCTTAAATTTACTCACTGTCCCAGCATCCACCGCACTTTGGGGCAGCGAATTCCTCAGATTCACAACCCTTTGGGAGAAGTAGTTTCTCCTCAACTCTGTTTTAAATTTGCTACCCCTTATCCTAAGACTATGACCTCTACATGCACAAGAGTCATTTTCCGAGGCTTACTTCTTGATCTAAGGTTCCTGCAAAGAAGTTCAGGAATGTCAAAGAATTGAAGAGTTCTAGCTGTTACATTAAAAAAATTTTCCTTGCACAACTTGTTCTCGGAAATCAACTCATTAAAACCAGAGCCCGAGTAAAGCTGTTTCATTCTGAGGCCCATAATGGAGCTCCAGAACTCAGACTACTCAGTAGCAATGCCAAGGGAAATCAGGTATTTTAATAAATAAATGATAAGCTCCTTGTAATTGGGGAGCAGAGTGAGTTATTATATACACTTGAAATAGTGAACCTCCCCACAGCTCTTTCCGATATCACTCTGCATCAAGTCAATCTTGTTGGAAGCATTATAATGGGCTCTTTTAAAAAATTCATTCACATCGTTGGCAAGACCAACATCTATTGCCCATCCTCATGCAATTGAATGGCTTGTTGGGACATTTCAGAGGCTAGTTGAGAGTCAACAGATCCAGACCAGGCAAGGTCAGGGAAGTGGTGGTGTAATAGTATTGTCGCTGGACTAGTAATCCTAGTGGATTACTAGTAATCCTGGTAATTACTAGTGGACTAGACTCAGGGGACCAGGGTTCGAATCCCAGCATGACAGATGGTGAAATTTGAATTCAATAAAAATCTGGAGTTAACAGTCTAATGATGACATTGAAACCATTGTTGATTGCTGTAAAAACCCATCTGGTTCACTAATGCCCTTTAGGGAAGGAAATCTGCCATCCTTACCTGGTCTGGCCTACATGGGACTCATGGGTTGATTCTTAACGTCCTCAGGGATGGGCAATAAATGTTGGCCCAGCCAGCGATGCCCACATCCCATGAATGAAACAGATGGGCAGCATAGTGGCACAATGGTTAGCACTGCTGCCTCACAGCACCAGGTACCCAGGTTCGATTCCAGTGCTGGATAACCGTGTAGAGTTTGCATCTTCTCCCCAGGTCTGTGTGGGTTTTCTCCGGGTGCTCAGGTTTCCTCCCACACTCCAAAGATGTATGGCTTGGGTGGATTGGACATGCTAAATTGCCCCTTAGTGTCCAAAGATGATGTAAATTGGGTAGATTGGCCATGGTAAATGCAAGGGGATATGGTGGGGGTGCGGTTGGGCCTGGCTCAGATGCTCTTTCAGAAATTTTGTGCAGACTCGATGGGCTGAATGGCCTCCTTCTGCACTGCAGCTATTCGATGGTTTCTATGGGTTTTAAATCACATTCTGATAGTTTTATGGTCTCCATTACTGAATCTAGCTTTGTAATTCCTGATTTATTTAATTAATTGAATTTAAATTAATGAATATCCCTGTCCAACCAGGGATATGCATCCCTTTCCAAAGTTACTATTGAATCATAGGATAGAATCCCACACAGTATAGAAGAGGCTAATTGACCCATCGAGTCTACACTGATTCTCCGATAGAACACCCTAACTAGGTCCAATCCCTCGCCCCTATCCCCGTAATTTGATCAGTGATCATGGCCAATCCACTGCACACCTTTGGACTGTGGGAGGAAACCGGAGCACCCGGAGGAAACCCATGCAGACACGGGGAGAACGTGCAAACTCCACACAGACAGTGACCCAAGTCGGAAATCGAACCCGGGTCCCTGGTGCTTTGAGGCAGCGGTGCTAACCACTGTGCCATCGTGCAGTCCTAAAGCAGTTTTCTTTTTAAATTCAAGGCTTATTTTTTATTTAATTGATTTTAGATTCCAGGAGCTGCCATGGTGGGATTTGAACTCACACCCCCCAGAGCGTTAACCTGGGCCATTGGATCACTAGCCCAGTGGCATTACCACTGCGCCACCGGATCTACTACCTTTTGAAGCAAGTGCATTCCAGATAACCACAGCACTGCACATAAATCCACTGATCCCTGGGCTCCCTGGGCGGACTTGAACTCACATTACTGGGTTATTAGTCCAGGAACATAAAGACTAGACTACCATACCCAGAAAATTGTCATCAAATTTGCACATGCACATACGAAACAGTCAGTTGTATTAATAACTACTGTTTCTGGCCACCTTACTTACCAAGACGGTTATATTTTTGCTGCTAAGGATGTCGGATTCCTTATGTAGTCATCAGAGAAATTGTGTTACTATAGAAACCTAATGATTTTACACCGTCACTCATGAGAATGAACGTTCTGTTCGCTTGATGTGCTCGGCTAGGGAACCTAAAGCATTGCAGCTAAACCTGTCAGTCTGAATGTTCTCATATTATCCTGAAGCTTTTAAAACCCCCCCAAGTTTTCAATACTTTCAATTTCATTAAACCTGTGCAAAGACTTAGCCAGGCAAATTTTATTAAAAAGCCCGGGGTTACCCACTAAGCATGGCAAGCTCACATCACTGCAATTCTGACAATTCTTAAAAACATTTTTACTTCTTTCTTCAAGTTACAAAGTCAATTTATCAGAGGACCAGCCCCCAATCCATCTCCTCGCTCGCTCCAAAAACACAATTCAAATCGAATCTAATTCACGGTCCCCACAAGAGAGACCAACAAGATCCAAGCTGACAAGAAGAGGCACTGCACCCCATCTCTGGCTTATTCTGATGCTTGGTCATAGCCAAAAAGCTGAGATAGGGATGCTCCTCCTTCGTACTAGGGATGGCACGATGGCACAGTGGTTAGCACTGCTGCCTCACAGTGCCAGGGACCTGGGCTCGATTCCCGGCTTGGGTCACTGTGTGGAGTATGCACGTTCTCCCCCGTGTCTGCGTGGGTTTCCTCCGGGTGCTCCGGTTTCCTCCCACAGTCCGAAAGACGTGCTGGTTAGGGTGCATTGGCCATGCTAAATTCTCTAGCAGTGTTACCCAAACAGGCGCCGGAGTGTGGTAACTAGGGGATTTTCACATTGCAGTGTTAATGTAAGCCTACTTGTGACACTAATAAATAAACTTCAAACTTAAACCAGCCTCCTGTCCCTGGTGTTCCCTCTCTGCTGCCAGTCAACCACTCCATTTGACCAACTGCCGGGCAGGAGACAGGCGGTGATGAGGCCCTGTCTTTGAAATTTGCTGACCACATCATCCTCTTCCAATGCTTCTCCTCTGCTGGAGATGACCTCAGTTGGTTCCACTTTTACCCATCCTACTCTCCTCAGAGTGGCTAGGGTTTCTCTTCCTATCCAAACATCCTTAGCTCTGACAAACCCCCAAGAATCCAACTGTAGCCTCTGTTTCTCCCTCATCTCCCTAACAGCCTGACAACATCTTCGGCCATGATGTGTCAGCAACCACAGGCACATTGACAAAACGTGGTTCTATCCCATCACTACCTTTTCCAGCCATCCACTGCCTCTGTACTGTCGGACTCCTTATCAAGCATCAACTGTCTGGTTTAGCGAAGCTGGCATTAAAACAGGCAAGGGTAAGAGGGAAATTTAATACAGAGTTGATCAAAATTATGAAGGGTTTTGATCGAATGAAAAATTGTTTCTGCTAAGAGGATTGATTAAATCTCACAGTATCCAGGGTGAGGTAGCCAATTGGACACAAAATTGGCTTGATGACAGAATGTGTTTAACCTGGTGTTGTTAAAACTCTTGATGACAGAAGGCAGAGGGTGGTTATAGAAGGTTAGAACATAGAACAAAGAACAAAGAACATTACAGCACAAGGACAGGCCCTTCGGCCCTCCAAGCCTGCACCGACCATGCTGCCTAACTGAAGTAAAACCCCCTATCCTTCCGGGGACCATATCCCTCCATTCCCATCCTACTCATGTATTTGTCCAGACGCCCCTTAAAACTCACTACCGTATCTGCTTCCACTACCTCCCCCAGCAGCGAGTTCCAGGCACCCACCACTCTCTGTATAAAAAACTTGCTTCGTACATCTCCTTTAAACCTTGCCCCTCGCACCTTAAACTTATGCCCTTGAGTAATTGACTCTTCCACCCTGGGAAAAGGCTTCATTTGGTGAAGCACATTTGGTTGTTTTTCAAACTGGAGGCCTGTGACCAGCGGTGTGCCTCAGGGATCAGTGTGGGGTCCACTGTTATTTGTCATTTACATTATTGATTTGGATGAGAATTTAGGAGGTATGGTTAGTAAGTTTGCAGATGACACCAAGATTGGTGGCATAGTGGACAGTGAAGAAGGTTATCTCGGATTGCAATGGGACCTTGATCAATTGGGCCAGTAGGCTGACGAATGGCAAATGGAGTTTAATTTAGATAAATGTGAGGTGATGTACTTTGGTAGATCGAACCAGGGCAGGACTTGTTCAGTTAATGGTAGGGCGTTGGGGAGAGTTACAGAAGAAAGAGATCTAGGGGTACAAGTTCATAGCTCATTGAAAGTGGACAGGGTGGTGAAGAAGGCATTCGGCATGCTTGGTTTCATTGGTCAGAACATTGAATACAGGAGTTGGGACGTTTTGCTGAAGTTGTACAAGACATTGGTAAGGCTGCACTTGGGGTACTGTGTACAGTTCTGGTCACCATATTATAGAAAGGATATTATTAAACTAGAAAGAGTGCAGAAAAGATTTACTAGCATGCTACCGGGACTTGATTGCTTGAGTTACAGGGAGAGGCTGGATAGACTGGGACTTTCTTCCCTGGAGAGTATGAGGCTTAGGGGTGATCTTATGGATGTCTATAAAATAATGAGGTGCATAGATCAGCTAGATAGTCAATATCTTTTCCCAAAGGTAGGGGAGTCTAAAACTAGAGGGCATACGTTTAAGGTGAGAGGGGAGAGATACGAAAAGGTCCAGAGGGGCAATTTTTTTCCCACACAGAGGGAGCAAGCTGCCAGAGGCAGCAGTAGAGGCGCTTACAATTTTGTCTTTTTAAAGAGCATTTAGACAGTTGCATGGGTAAGATGGGTATAGATGGATATGGGCCAAACGCGGGCAATTAGGACTAACTTAATGGTAAAAATGCGGAGCAGGCTTGAGGGGCTAGATGGCCTACTCCTGCTCCTATTTCTTATGTTCTTATTAAAAACCAGGCGGCATGGACAAATTGGGCCGAAGGGCCTGTTTCCATGCTGTAAACCTCTATGACTCAATGGTAACCTGGGTACAAAGATTTGATATGATTGGCAAAGGAGCAGAGAGGAGTAGAAATGGATATTTACACACGATTGTTATAATCTAAAGTACAGAGCTTGTAAAAGGGGTGGAAACAAATTCAATAGTAACTTTCAAAAAGGGAAATGAATATAGATGTGGTGGGCATGAGGAAAGAGTAGGGGAGTGGGAGTAATTGGGTAGCTCTCGCAAAGAGCTGGGCGCAGTAAGTAGTCTCACAACACCAGGTTAAAGTCCAGCAGGTTTATTTGGTATCACGAGCTTTTGGAGCGCTGCTCCTTCATCAGGTGAGTGGAGAGGTGGCACAGGTATGATGGGACGAATAGCCTCTGTCTGTGCAGTGCTAATCTGTGAATGGGGATTTAATGTGGAAGGTGGGTATGCTTTGTGAGAGCTCTGAAATGGACAGTAAAACCAGGGTGGGATGAGTTTGAGTACAAGGATCTGGAGACATGACTGATCTTAACCAAGGTCCCACATTGAACATTTGTTCATGCATGATTATTTGGTTACTTACAAGGATACTAATTTGAGTATTGCCGGAAAAATACATTTTGTCAAAGCTTTTCATCTGGCACTCATCAGTACAGGCAGAATGTCAGGGAAAACAACAACTTCGTACTGCATGAGAAAAGGTTTTTGATTGGTTGGCAAGTGGAGTCTGATTGGTAGAGGTGTTGCTATGCAGAATTCACCAGTTAGTGGTGACTTGGCAGTTAATTGCCAAGTATTGATTGAAAATTTAAACCAGACAGCTTGACTCTGATTGGGCTATCCAACAACAACGTGTTGTTATTTAGCCCCTTCCAAGGTGCTTCACAGGAGAGTTATCAGGGAAAAATGTTACTGCAACCACATAAGGAGATATTAGGACAGGTGACCAAAAGCTTGGGAAAAGAGAGCACTTTTAAGGAGTATCTTAAAGGAGGAGAGGAGCGTAGGATTCTAGGGAGAGATTTCCATAGCTTGAGAAATACACAAGAGGCCAGAATTGGAGTAGCACAAAGATCTGAGGATCGCACAGCTGGATGAGGCGACAGAGGGGCGGGATCACGGAGGGATTGGCATGGTGGCACAGGCAGCGGCATGGTGGCACAGTAGTTAGCACAGCTGCCTCACAGCGCCAGGGACCCGGGTTCGATTCCAGCCTTGGATCACTGTGCAGAGTCTGCATGTTCTACCCATGTCTGCGTGGGTTTCCTCCGGGTGCTCCGGTTTCATCCCACAGTCCAAAGATGTGCGGGTTAGGTGGATTGGCCACGCTAAATTGCCCCTTAGTGTCAGGTAGGGTTGTGGGGATAGGGGTTGGGTGGGATAGGAACTGGGTGGGATTGTGGTTGGTGCAGACCCGGTGGACCGAATGGTCTCATTCTGCACTGTAGGATTCTATGATTCTATAAAGATGAGAATTTTAAAACTGAGGCACTGCCAGACCAGGAGCCATTTCAGGTCAGCGGGCACGGGGGTGATGGGTGAACGGGGGGGGGGGGGGTGATGGGTGAACGGGGGCGTGGGGGGACTCGGTGCAAGTTAGGATGCACACAGCAGACTTTGGAATGAACTCAAATTCATGTGGAAAAGACCGAGAGAAGCTACAACATAAAGACATCAGACACAGCTGAGAGAGGAACTACCTGATCCATATTAGCGCGTGCCCTGTACAGCAGATTGGCAATTATAAAAAGTGCATTTGTTGTCAATTCCACGCATGCGCAGTTGTAGTGTTTACTCTGTAACGCCATCGTGAGCAACAGGGCAGGTAGTGGCCGGGGGCAGTGATGCTTCTCAAATAGTTACTGCAGCTGTAAATTGTGAAATATATTTTAAACAAATACAGATGTTGTGAGAAAACATCATAGAATCCCTACAGTGCAGAAGGAGGCCATTCGGCCCATCGAGTCTGCACCGAACACAATCCCACCCAGGCCCTATTCCCATAACCCCTCATATTTACCCTGCTATTCCCCCTGACACTAAGGGGCAATTTAGCACGGCCAATCAACCTAACCCGCACATCTTTGGACTGTGGGAGGAAACCGGAGCACCCGGAGGAAACCCACGCAGAATAGATTAATACCAAGATTCCTGTCCCCAAACCAGTAAAAACCCCACAGTGCCCCCAACCCCAAGCATTGCCGGCCCTGACATTTAAACCGACCTCCAGCATCCGCCCTTCTCCTTTGATCAGTGTGTCCAGTTTCAGAAATTTGACAATACATCAAGTTATTGCAGTCACGGCTGGAGAGGCAGCTATTGTTCTAATGCACGACAGCTGAAAACCAAAATGATTGCCTTCGTGTTATTGCTTTGTGGCAAGAAAGTCAACTTTCTTCCCCGAGGTGGTTTTTATAATGCTCTTAGTCATTGCCGGTCAAATTATACTGTCGAAACATTCACACAACTCTGCAACATCAGAATTCATATCAATTATACTTTTCGGTTCCTTTGATATTCAGGGCCTATGATTTTTCTTTCATCATGAATAAAGTAGCAAAAAATCCATCAATTTGGGTTCTGAGAGATTCGAATACCATTATCAGTCTTGGATTCAGGGCAGCACGGTGGCACAGTGGTTAGCACTGCTGCCTCACAGCACCAGAAACCGGGGTTCAGTTCCGGCCTCGGGTCACTGTCTGTGTGGGGTTTGCACATTCTCCCCGTGTCTGCGTGGGTTTCCTCCGGGTGCTCCGGTTTCCTCCCACAGTCTTAGATGTGTGGGTTAGGTTGATTGGCCATGCTAAATTGACCCTAGTGTCAGGGGGACTAGCAGGGTAAATAAGTGGGGTTACGGGAATAGGGCCTGGGTGGGATTGTGGTCAGTGCAGACTCGATGGGCCAAATGGTCGCCTTCTGCACTAAAAAAAGGATTCAAATCATTAGCCTGAGCGACATTGTGCTGGGACTGTTGAGTTGAAGAACTCCTACTCCAGCCATTTCCACAGAAGGGGTTTTTCTTTCAAAAAAGGTGGGTTTTGGTCACCCTGCATCACCAGCCAATGACATCATTGGCTTTCCGTGCATGGGTGGATAAGTGTGCATGTGCAGATGGGCATTGGTGGCCATCTTGTGTCGGCAGGAGACACACACTGGAATTTTCCCGATCCACCCACCACAGGAATCGTACCGGCTGCAGTGGGTGGGTGGGTTGGGGTTGGGGGGGACCATGCAAAGGTCCGTTGACCTCTGGTGGGATTTTCTGGTCATTGGGGGCGAGCTCGGGCATCAAATCCCAGCCACAGCGTTAAAAATAAATGTTAGTTGACAAAACTAAGAAGAAATATTGCTACTAGCAAATTAGATTGAGAGTATACTTCAATACAGCCACAGAGACATTTAATTCACGTCATTTTTTAAAAGATTATTAGTGTCACAAGTAGGCTTACATTAACACTGCAATGAAGTTACTGTGAAAATCCCCTAGTCGCCACACTCCGGCGCCTGTTCGGGTACACTGAGGGAGAATTTAGCATGGCCAATGCACCTAACCCGCACATCTTCTGGACTGTGGGAGGTAACCGGAGCACCCGGAGGAAACCCACGCAGACACGGGGAGAACGCGCAGACTCCACACAGACATTCACCCGAGGCCGGGAATCAAACCCGGGTCCCTGGCGCTGTGAGGTAGCAGTGCCAACCACTACGCCACTGTTAATTGCCACTGCTATGCCCAGCTGTTAATTGGTACTGCCCCACACGTGTCTGTAGAAATAATCTCCAACCTTGATGCCTGCTGGATCTGAAACAAACTCCAATCTGTGAGATTATTCTACTCTCTGTTTAGAACCACCATGAAGGAGCTCGAGGTCAAATCCGTTCAATCGTAGGGCGGCTGACACTTTAGAAAGGGGGGGTAAACGGTGCCTACCTGGCCTGGTGACAGACTGTGCAGATCCAAGCTTTCTCCTTTTTACTGTAGGCGCCACAGTTCTTGCAAATGTTGAACTTGCAGTCCAGGCAAGGACGCTTGGTGTTAATGAGGAAGGTGAAGGGGCTGCAACAGCGAATGCAGCAGTTCTCATTGAACTTCTCCTGCTTGGAAAGGATCGTGCGCTTGCTGCCCTCTTCATTTAACTTCTGCTTTAGTTCACTGAAAAACAGAAATCGTCATTCCAACAATTAGATGCTTTTAGCTTGGCTAACGTCACGCCGGTATCTTCCCTAAGGATCTCAGTGATATTAATCGTCAAAACAGAAAATGCTGGAAATGTTCTGCTGGTCAGGCAGCGTTTGGGTAGAGCAGGACGTTAAGGTTTGGATCACTAATCATTTTTGCGGTCTGTCTTTTAATTAAATTAATAGGTGTTAACCTTGTACGAGTGATTTGAACGATCTTGTGTTTTTCTAAGTCGGTCTATGGGGGGACGATGGTCTAGTGGTATTATCACTAGACTATCAATCCAGAAACTCAGCTAATGTTCTGGGGGCCCAGGTTCAAATCCCGCCACGGCAGATGGTGGCATTTGAATTCTTTAAAAAATATCTGGAATTAGGAATCTACTGATGACCATGGAACCATTGTCAATTGTCGGAAAAACCCATCTGGTTCCTTTAGGGAAGGAAATCTACTATCCTTACCTGGTCTGGCCTACATGTGACTCCAGAGCCACAGCAATGTGGTTGACTCTCAACTGCCCTCGGGCAACTAGAGATGGGCAATAAATACTGGCCCAGCCAGCGACGCCCATATCCCATGAATGAATCTTTTAAAATGGAGTCCAAAGATTTGCGGGTTAGGTTGATTGACCATGCTAGATTGTCCCTTAGTGTCCCGGGATGCGTAGGTTAGGCCTGGGTGGGATTGTTGGGGCCTGGGTGGGATTGTTGTCAGTGCAGACTCAATGGGCCGAATGGCCTCCTTCTGCAATGTAGGCTTTCTACGATTTCTATGCGATGCAGTATAGTTGGAAAAATATTCTTATCGCACTGTGCCACCATGCGGTTTAGCTCAGTTGGCTGGGCGGCTGGTTAGTGATGCAGAGCAACACCAACAGCACGGCCTCAATTCCCGTAGCGGCTGAGGCTTTTCATGACAGCCCTGCCTTCCCAACCTTGCCTGAGATTTGGTGATCCTCGGGTTAGGTCACTACCAGCCTATGGTCATCTGGGACTATGGCAACTTGTTGGATCACTCACTAGAAAATGTCTCACTTCATCAAAATGGACAAGAAATATCATCGGAACCGGAAGGTGCCATTGAACCCAATCCACCACCCAATTCATGCCTCATGAGCAACTTAACTCCACTTACCCACCTTTTCCCCCTAACACTTATAGCCTTAAATTAACAAAACTCGATCAATCCCAGGTTTTTTCAATGTTTTCTGTTTTTATTTCAGAGTTCCAGCAAGCACAGTACGTTTCTTTCATTCTATGAGCAGTGTAGATCATCGTGCACATTTGTTTGCTGTAAGATGGTTGTGTTTGTGTTACAGAGGGATGTGCAAGTGGGGCTAGGGCCCATCGTAAGCTAAAGTTTAAAGTTTATTTATTAGTGTCACAAGTAGGCTTACATTAACACTGCAATGAAGTTACTGTGAAAATCCCCTAGTCGCCACATTCCGGCGCCTGTTTCTGTAGACTGAGGGAGAATTTAGCAGGGCCAATGCACCTAACCAGCACATCTTTCGGACTGTGGGAGGAAACCGGAGCACCCGGAGGAAACCCACGCAGACACGGCGAGAAGGTGCAACAGTGACCCCAAGCCAGGAATCGAACCCAGATCTCTGGTGCTGTGAGGCCGCAGCGCTAACCACGGTGCCACGGTGCCACCCCTCGTGGGAAAAAGCAAGAATAGGGGTTTCTGGAGCTTATTGACACAGCTTGGATTTATTTCTTGGCAATATCTAATCACATAATCAGCATTACAGCTGTAAAGATGGTCCATCTAAACCATCTTCCAACGATGAGTTCCAACAAATTCCATTCACTTTCTGTGAAGCATATTTTGTCCTTGTCCTCACGGGTGCTGATGTGTAGGTTCACAAGGCCAGCGACAGAACTGGTTCTCAAAGTTCTGATAAGACTAACTGAGACCCACAAAGCATCTGCAGTGAAATTAGTATCTTGCACTGCAACATCTTTCCCTGAAACCCCCACTCCATGACATTCCATCCCTCCCGTGCCATCCCTCTCATATCTCATCTTCTCTCTTCCACCTTTTTCCGTCTGAGGTTACGTACCAACCGACTCAAGAACAGCTTCTTCCCTGCTGCTGTCAGACTTTTGAATGGACTTACCTCGTGTTAAGTTGATCTTTCTCTACACCCTAGCTATGACTGTAACACTACATTCTGCATTCTCTTGTTTCCTTCTCTATGAATGGTATGCTTTGTCTGTATAGCGCGCAAGAAACAATACTTTTCACTGTATGTTAATACATGTGACAATAATAAATCAAATCAATTATCACCACCATCCCATCCTTTCTTTTTATACCACCTCCACTCCAGCCCTCCCCATGCTATCTCATTCCTATCCGCCATTCCATTCCTCCAACATGCCCCCCATTCCTGAAGTGTCATTTCATGGGATTTCAACCAGGAATACCCAATTCTGCCACAAATGTTTTGAACGGCAAACATACGCAATAAAAACGGGATCACCATGCCAGTTACATTTCAATTCTTTTCCTGTTTCTTGCCACTCAAAGGCGAATGGCCCCCGAATGTTTCCAGCTGTTGACGCAGATTTATTAACGCGATCACCCTAGATTTTATTTTAGATCCCAATTATTGGCTAAGTGAGTTTGGACCAAGCGATCGATTTGAACACACAGTCACCGATTGCACTCAGGTGGGAATGGGCATGGAATGTTTTTCTGGAAATCTGCCACTTTTGATAGTCGATTAATCCGATCCGCTGAGTGGGGAAGACGGGAAAGGATTTCACCTTGCTCCCATCACGCAGAGATTTAACTCGGGATTAGGCTTCAGGTGACTCGGAAGTTTAGAGTTTGAGCTGCTGTCAAAACGTTAAAACTCATCAGTAAAAGTGGCAATTCATCAGTGATTGTGTTGCTGCACAGATCCACATTCAAAGAACGATTTAATTTAATGAGTGTTACTCCCTGACATCAGTAAAATGAGCTACAGGGTTGGTTTCAGCCAGAGGTGAAATGTCTGCATTATGTTCTTTATCATAGAATCTGACAGTGCAGAAGGAGACCATTCGGCCCGTCAGGCCTGCACCAACCACAATCCCACCCAGGCCCTACCCTCGTAACCCCATGCATTTACCCTAGCTCATGCCCCTGACACTAAGGGACAATTTAGCATGGCCAATCAACCCAACCCGCACATCTTTGGACTGTGGGAGGAAACGGAGCACCTGGAGGAAACCCACGCAGACACGGGGAGAATTGTGCAAACTCCACACAGACAGTGACCCAAGCCGGGAATCGAACCCAGGTCCCTGGCGCCGTGAGGCAGCAGTGCTAACCACTGTGTCACCGTGCCGGTCAGAGACTGGTGCATTGATCAGTGGGTTAAATATTCCAAGGATCCAAATTTCCAGCTGGTGCCCCACTGGGACCTGGGCAAGACACGTGGAAACTTTCACAGATGTGGCAGAATCAACCCCTTTTGTAGCCACCTATCATCTCACTGGAAAATCCCTGTACTACTTCCAAGGACAACCTCTCAACAATCTCCTGCTTAAGCAATGAAGCTCAGTTGATGTTCCAAAGGAACACTACTCTTCATCAAATGTCACTTAAACAGTGGGGGAAATAAGAGTAACCACAAATACGATGGTCTACATTGGCTCTCCATCCAGCCTCCAGAGATAGAGGATCTGCTGAACTGGTGCGACAACAATAATCTTTCCCTCAATGTCAACAAAACGAAGGAGATTGTCATCGAATTCAGGACATCAATGGAGATGAGTAGAAATGGTTGAGAGCTTCAAGTTTTTAGGCATCCAGATCACCAACAACCTGTCCTGGTCCCCCCATGCCAACACTATAGTTAAGAAAGCGCACCGACGCTATTACTTTCTCAGAAGACTAAGGAAATTTGGCATGTCCACTACGACTCTCACCAACTTTTGCACCATAGAAAGCATTCTTTCTGGTTGTATCACAGCGTGGTATAGCCCCAACCCTGCCCAAGACCGCAAGAAACTACAAAGGGTCATGAACGAAGTCCAGTCCATCACGCAAACCAGCCTCCCACTCATTGACACTGTCTACACTTCCCGCTGTCTTGCAAAAGCAGCCAGCATAATTAAGGACCCCACGCACCCCGGACATTCTCTCTTCCACCTTCTTCCGTTGGGAAAAAGATACAGAAGTCCGAGGTAACGTACCAACCAACTCAAGAACAGCTTCTTCCCTGCTGCTGTCAGACGTTTGAATGGATCTACCTCGCATTAAGTTGATCTTTCTCTACACGCTAACTATGACTGTAACACTACATTCTGCACTCTCTCCTTTCCTTCTCTATGAACCCTTTCCTTCTCTGTGAACGATTTGCTTTGTCTGTATAGCACACAAGAAACAATACTTTTCACTGTATGTTAATACATGTGACAATAATAAATCAAATCAAAATCATTTTAAAATCCTTCTTCTGGTTTCCAAACCTCTCCATGGCCTTGCCCCTTCCAGTTTCTGGAATCTCCTCCAACTCCACAACCTTCAGTTCCTTGCAATCCTCCAATTCTGGTCCCTTGTACATTCCTGATTTGAACCCAGGTCCCCAGGACATTATTAATCTAGAAACTCAGCTAGTCTACTGATAATACCGCTGGGCCATCATTTCCCCTCAAAACTCTACCTCTTTGGCCAGGCTTCTGATCAGCTAGCCGAGTGTTCCCTTTGGTAGCTCATTGTCCAGATTTGTTTATTTTTTAAACACTCCTGTGAAGAGCCTTGGGATGTTTTGCTACATTAAAGGCGCTATATAGATGAACGTTGTTGTTGCTCAACAGTGTGAACTAATCCCGAAAAAATAAACCCAGTTCTCCCCACCCAAAGGTATTTGCGTAGATCCGGTCTACAATTAGTGAGGATTCGAGTTCACTCCCAGGCCAGCCTGAGTGAGCTAATCTCACCTGGGAGAGAGGTCAGAAATTATAGTTAACCATAAGATATAGGAACAGAATTAGGCCATTCGGCCCATTGATTCTGCTCCACCATTCAATCATGGCTAATATGTTTCTCAACCCCATTCTCCCACTTTTTCCCTCTATCTTTTGATCCCCTTATCAATCAAGCATCAATCTCTATCTTAAATACACTCAATGACCTCCACTGCCTTCTGTGCAATGAATTCCACAGATTCACCACCGACTGGCTGAAAAAGATTCCTCCTCATCTTGGTTCTTAAGAGGCGTCCCTTTACTCTGAGGCTGTACCCTCGGATCCGAGTCTCTCCCACTCGTGGAAACATCTTCCCCACGTCCACTCTATCCAGGCCTCTCAGTATTCTGTAAGTTTCAATGAGATTCTCCCCTCATCCTTCGAAACATCATCACGTACGGACCTAGAGTTCTCAAACGTTCCTCATATGTCAAGCTTTTCATTCCTGGGATCATTCTCGTGAACCTCCTCCGGACCCTCTCCAAGGCCAGCACATCCTTCCTTCAATATGGAGCCCAAAACTGCTCACAATATTCCAATTATGGTCCGACCGGAGCCTTATAAAGCCTCAGCAGTACATCCCTGCTTTTGTATTCCAGCCCTCTCGAAATGAATGCTAACATTTCATTTGCTTTCCTAACTACCAGCTCAACCTGCAAGTTAAGAGAACTAGGACTCCCAAGTTCCTTTGTGCTTCAGGCCTCAGCATCACTGATATTGAATATCGAACACATACCCACACTTCCTGCTCCTGGCCACTATCTAGAAGTGCCTACGCGATGAGGTGATTTGGTGGTAAAATTTATTCACTGGAAACCTCTGACCTTGTCTGTGACTGGGATTCTCCAGTCCTCCGGCAGTGAATGGAGTTTTGGCTGAGTGCCAAATTCTCCATTCTCGCTGACAGTGGGGTTGGAACGAACGTGATCGGAGAATCCTGCCCATTATCTTCACTTAAATCAGGAGGAAGAACCAGCTGGTGGAGGCACCAGAGAGCAGGTAGAGTCTATGGGACTATGCCAGGATCAACCCCTGCCTTCAGAAGAGGCAGAGACAGGGTGAGTCGTGGAGCTCTAATGCCCAAGATCACAGATCCAACCCTGGTGGTTTGTGCTGAAGAAGTTATCCTGAGGTGAGGTGGCCCTGTGGACACTAGATTTGACTTCCGTGCACTCGGAATTTGGGAGAGGAAAATTAGGGTGCCTGTTTCCACTGGCCATCCTGCAAAGTATGTACATGTTTTTTTTATTCATTCGTGGGACATGGGCGTCGCTGGCTGGCCAGCAGTTATTGCCCATCCCTAGTTGCCCGAGGGCAGTTGCGAGTCAACCACATTGCTGTGGCTCTGGAGTCACATGTAGGCCAGACCAGGTAAGGACGACAGATTTCCGTCCCTAAGAGACATTAGTGAACCAGATAGATTTTTCCAACAATTGACAATGGTTTCATGGTCATCAGTAGATTCTTAATTCCAGATTTTAAAAATTGAATTCAAATTCCACCATCTGCCGTGGCGGGATTTGAACACGGGTCCCCAGAACATTAGCAGAGTTTCTGGATTAATAGTCTTGTCATCGCCTCCCCTTTCAGTCGAATGGGCCAGGAAGCATCGTCAATGGTGCAGGATTCCACCGGCTATGAAGATACCACCCGGTTTGTAGCTGAACCTTTGGAGCTATTTAAATACAAGAGGGGTGTCTGACTGGAGGGTGGAGTGTGCTGCGGTAAGCTTGGAGTGTGCTGCGGTAAGCTTGGAGTGTGCTGCGGTAAGCTTCCAAGGACTCTAGCGCCAGCTACATATCCTCCATGCTCTGTGTCTTCCCCCCCAAATAATAAGCCTACTCATTGGCCTGTGTGAGGCCACAACTCGAGAGCCTATACAGCCCCTAGTTCACAAAATAATCAGCGGACTTCCACCAACCTCTGAACGTTGGCAATTGAGTCTAACGGATGTTCCTCGCATCAAGCATTCAAACGACAATGGGCGGGATTTTCCGGCCGCACTTGCCCGAAACCGGAAAATCCCACCCAAGGTCAATGGACCTTTCCATGGTCCGCCCCTCGCTCCCTCCGATTCCCATGGAGGATGGAACAGGAAAATTCGCCCCATCATCTTTCCAAATGCCAATCCACACGAGGGGGCAGACTGTGCATGGGCAAATTAAGGGCAGCACGGTGGCACAGTGCTGCTTCACAGCACCAGGGACCCGGGTTCGATTCACAGATTGGGTCACTGTCTGTGCGGAGTTTGCACATTCTCCCCATGTCTGTGTGGGTTTCCTCCGGGCGCTCCGGTTTCCTCCCACAGTCTAAAGATGTGTAGGTTAGGTGGATTAGCTATGATGGATGTGCTAGGTTATGGTGTGGGGCAGTGGGTGGGTGGGCCTGGGTGGACCCTCTCCGGAGGGTTGCTGCGGAATCGATGGGCCAAATGGCCGCCTTCTGCATTATAGAGATTCTAATTCATGAAAAAAAACTCCTCTCACTGGGCAATGGGGAGATATTGCAAAGAGTCAAGGCCAGGTAAACTTGTCCTCCAACATCTCACCACTTTGGGCTTGTACCAGAATCGACTAAAGGATCTATGTGGCTCAGGTTTCAACTTCAGAACTCTCACGTGCCAATATTGGCTCCTTGGGTAAGGTATGGAGGAACCTGTGCACCCACAGAACTAAACCCTAGGAAGGAGCAACTAGGACAGGAGGAGAAAGTGCCAGAAACAACAAAAAGAGGCGGCACTGGAGGAGACTGAGGCAAAGGAAGACATTAATAAGGTATGTTAGTGTAATGATTACATTACTTGGCGAGTAATCCAGAGAACAAGAATTTAAATCAGAATTTAATTTAGTCACTGGTGGTACGGAACTTACTGCAAAAAAAAATGACATGCTGTTGAAGCTTTTTGTCTTGGCACTCATCATTCCTAAGATGCTAAAATGCCAAATTTCAAAGAGAACAACAATTTATACTCCATATATTCATATGCAGAGACCTGTCCTCTGCGGCAAAAGAAATATCTCCAGACATTGTACTTCTTTTGGAATATACAGGGGGACAATAGCTCCCTGATGCCTTCGCCATGTCAACAGCTCAATTGGTCAGGTCTGACTTATGACCTGTGAGCAACACTTTTCACGTGCAGTGGCCCCCATTGAAATTTGGCGTTCTTGCTGTTCTGATGAGTGCAAGATCAAAACCTTCAGCAACACATCTTGTTTGTTTTTCTTTTTTTTGAAAAAAAGCAGGAAATAAGATGGTATAAATTTAAAAAGTGACCAATAAACTGTTGGATTATCATTAAAAACACAACTGGTTCATTAGTGTCCTTTAGGGAAGGGAATCTGCTGTCCTTATCCAGCCTGCCCTAAACATGACTCCCATCCCACACCAAAATGGCTGACTATAAACTGCCCTCAGAAATGGCCTAACGAGCCACTTAGTTGCAGCACTAAGGGCAACTTGCGATGGACAACAAATGACGGTCTTGCCAGCGACATTTGCATTCTCACAATAATGAGAATTATAAAAGAACGTCAATATAATGAGGATAATTAAGTGAATAGCATGATTCCACAATCATGCTATTCGCTTAACTATTCTCATTATATTGACGTTCTTTTATAATGAGAACTTGCGGGGGGGGGGGGGGGGCGGGCATTCCCTCCCAGTGCGGGGGTCACTGTGAGAATCAGCAGCATCTGTAACCCAGATGCAAATAGCAGATCGTACTTACTAGAAGCTACACCAATCCCAAATCTCCAGTAACTAGGGCAGCTGCATCTGTCATATTGATAAAGCATTGCACGAAATTTCATTTATTTGATAGGAGACTTTTTAAATTTTAAAATGTGAATTTTTTTAAAAAGTGCGATAAATTTCAGAATCATTTTAATAAATCATAGATGTATATATACTTCAAACAAGTCAGATAAAAACTCAGATAGATTAAAGAATTGAAATGTTTGAATCTATCTGACTTTTCAGTAAGATTTATCTGAGCAGACTTTAATAAGTTTTCAACAAGAATGAGCTGACTTACGTAAAGTCGTTTTAAACAAAATAAATTCTGAATTTGTGTTTAAAAAGGTGATTTACGTATTGCGAAAGTCTGATAAAACTCGATTCAAAAGTCATTTACGTTGATACAGCAAAATCAAAGTCTGGTAAATCTTTCTAAAACACATTCAAAATGTAAGATTCATGTTCAAAGTAATCTCTGTGAATCAATTTTAATGTTTAAAAACATCCTTTCAGGTGCCAACCTCCTTACCAAGTATTTGTGAACTGTCTGGGTTAATCTTTTTTCTGTGTAAATAGTTCATAGAATCATGCAGCTGCAGTGCAGGAGGAGGCCATTCGGCCCATCGTGCCTCCACCAACAACAATCCCACCCAGGCCCTTTCCCCGTAACCCCATGTATTTCATAGAATCATAGAATCCCTACAGTGCAGAAGGAGGCCATTTGGCCCATCGAGTCTGAACCGACAACAATCCCACCCAGGTCCCAGCACTGTAACCTCACATATTTATCCCGCTAATCCCCCTGACACTAAGGGGCAATTTAGCACGGCCAATCAACCTAACCCGCACATCTTTGGACTGTGGGAGGAAACATGAACCCCTGGAGGAAACTCACAAAGACATGGGGAGAACATGCAAACTCCACACAGACAGTGACCCAAAGTCGGAATTGAACCCAGGTCCTTGGCGCTGTGAGGCAGCAGTGCTAACCACTGAGCCGTCCATTGTTACTTGACAATTCGTCCAAACTATCGCTATTTCCCCAGCTGCTGTTTGAACCCATAGGTCAATGAAGCCTCGGGAGTGCAGACAGGCCCACCCGACTCCCCAATTCACCCACTATAGCTGAATGCGTCACTGTTAACAACATCACAAAATCTAGTGATTAAATCACTCTGCTTTGAAGAAAGCTCACTAAATTACAATTGTCAAATCAGCAGCATCTAAATGAGAGGATCCCACACTGAAAACATACAGCGGCTCAGGGAAGTGGCTCTTAGGGGCAGTTAAGGATGGCAAAAACCAGCCATACTCACATCCCATGAGCGTGTCAAAAAAACCACTTTTACAATTTAACAGCACCTCACCAAGACTCGGAAAACATTCAAGTCCTGGAAGTGTTCCAAAGTAGGCTGAGAGGGGAATTAAGCCTCAAGGAATCCTCTCCCCTGCAGAAGGGAGGCAATAAAGCATGGGGCTATATGCAAATACTAATCTGACCAGACCCAAGAAAGTGGGGCCAGTCAGAAGGATAAACTTTAAAAAAACTTTACTATAAAAGACTTGACCTTTGTTACTCTTAGCTGTCGGGCAATAAACAATGACCTTTGCATCAGCCTTGCTTCAACTTGGCTTTGATCTTCTGTTCCATCCAGGTGCCTGCGCTCCCTTTCTCCCCAACTGTAGTATTCAACAGTTTTATGTTTGCTTATGTGAGTCTGGTAACTGATTCATACTCACTATGCCCAATTGGTTGAGCTCGAGTGTCGAGTCAGGTGAACAGACATGTGTAAGCTACTGGAAGTCTAAGAGCTGAACCATGGTGTAGACCTTTTAATGATGTGGAGATGCTGGCGTTGGACTGGGGTAAACACAGCAAGGAGCCTAACAACACCAGGTTAAAGTCCAACAGGTTTATTTGGTAGCAAAAGCCACTAGCTTTCGGAGCGCTGCTCCTTCGTCAGCTGAGTGGGAGATCTGCTCATAAACAGCAAACAGGGCATATAAAGACACACACTCAATTTACAGAATAATGAATAATGATTGGAATGCGAGTCTTTACAGGTAATCAGGTCTTAAAGATACAGACAATGTGAGTGGAGAGAGCATTTAGCACAGGTTAAAGAGATGGGTATTGTCTCAGACAGCCAGTGAGATTTTGCAAGTCCAGGCAAGTTGTGGGGATTACAGATGGTGTGACATGAACCCAAGATCCCGTTGGCTACTAATGTCCATGAATGCTCATCAAATGCAGTGCAAACGAGAATGCATCGCGCGTGCACACGCACGCACACAGACGGGACTCTGGAAATAAGGAATGAGTGGCATTGTCTCTGGGAGTGATAGAACAATTGGACACATTCTTCAGGGAGAGGGGGAAGGTGGGGAGATTCATTGCACTGAAGACAGGTGTAAAGGCAACATAGGGGTTGAGATTGGGTGAGAAGCTGGTAAAAGTGCCAGGGTCATTTCTGTAAAACATGTACATTTGCAACTATATTGTATTTTGCAAGTCGCTGTGTGCAGCTATTTTCCATTGCCTCAAATAGAGGTCAGATATGTACACTCTATTCTGCTTTGTTCATTGCTACCTTCAAGCGATCTCCAGCAGTGCTTAATAATGGTGTCCTTAGGATTTTGTGCTTTCAAGTCTTTTTATCATATTCAGGGACAGAGTTTACAAACAGCAATCCTAACACACACTGAATGCCCAATCTTGCCTGTAATCATTTCTTTTTAAATCATATTATGTTTCAATCCCCTCCAGCTTCCATTAGAAAGCATTAGGAGCAGCGATAGTCTGTACTTTACAAGCTGCAGTGTCTGAGGACACTGTAGCACACACCGAGAGCGGTGTTGTAGTTCAACAGTTCCACAGTTTAACTTGAGAGGGGACCGGTCGTCAGGGAACCGGAGGGGTTGCTCGCTCCCCGCTGGTGTTACTTCACCACGTGGCCCAGTGGTTAGCGCTGCTGCCTCACAGCGTCAGGGACCCGGGTTCAATTCCAGCCTTGGGTGACTGTGTGGAGTTCGCACATTCTCCCCATATCTCTGCGTGGGTTTCCTCCGGGTGCTCTGGTTTCCTCCCACAGTCTAAAGAAGTGCGGGTTAGGTGGATTGGCCATGCTAAATTGACCCTCAATGTTAGGGGGATTAACAGGGTAAATACGTGGGGTTGCGGGGATAGGGCCTGGCTGGCAGTGCAGGCTTGATGGACTGAATGGCCTCCCTCTGCAATGTAGGGATTCTATGAATCTTTAAAAATCTGAATAAACAAAATTCAAGTGTTGGAGGAGGCGCGGAGCTGGGGAGGAACAGTTTTCCCCATTGGGGAAGGTCGCTGTGACACATTTTAATTGCAGGAAAGGCAACTTCTGGCAGTCATTCTGAGTTAGATCATTTCTTGTGCGTTCATGTCACAGATGGAAGGATAGATTTTCCACTTTGGGTGAAATGGGAGACAACACCCAAATGTTAGTGGATATTGCACTGGTTAGATTATGGGTGGAATCTTGTGCTAAAGATCAGTGGCAAATTTGGTGACAGGACTGAATTTAATCAGGCTGAACACTAGCAGATGGGAAACCTCATCTTCCCATCTCCGCCCCAATTACATCCATAGTGGGAAGGTCCTTGACGGCCTTCTCATCCCACTGCCAACTGAGGCCCTGAAGTGGCCAATTAATAGGACTTAGGAGCAGGAGTAGGCCATTTGGCCCGTCGAGCGTGCTCCGCCATTTAATAAGAGCGTAGCTAATCTGATTGTGGTCCCAATTCGACTTGCCTGCCTGCCCCCCCATAACCCATGCCTCCCTCATCCCTCAAAAGCCTTGAATGTATTCAATGACTCGGCCTCCACTGCTCCCTGGGGAAGAGAATTCCACAGACTAGAGTCATAGAGATACACAGCATGGAAACAGGCCCTTCGGCCCAACTCATCCATGCCAACCAGGTTTCCTAAACTGAACTAGTCCCATTTGCCTGCATTTGGTTCATATCCCTCTAAACCTTTCCCATCCATGTACCTGTCCAAATGGCTTTTAAATGTTTAAAGTTTATGTATTAGTATCATACTAAACACCCATCTGAGAGAAAACAATTCTCCTCATCTGTCTTAAAAGGGGACCTCTTATTGTTAAAATGTGTATCCTAGTTCTAGCCTCTCTCACAAGGAGAAACACTCTCCACCTTATCCAGTCCCCTCAGGATCTTACACGTTTCAATAAGATCACCTCTCATTCTTCTAAACTCCAATGAGTAGAGACCCAAATTGTTCAACCTTTCTTCATAAGATAAGCGGCATGGTAGCACAGTGGTTAGCACTGCTGCTTCACAGCTCCAGGGACCTGGGTTCGATTCCCGGCTTGGGTCACTGTCTGTGTGGAGTTTGCACATTCTCCTCGTGTCTGCGTGGGTTTCCTCCGGGTGCTCCGGTTTCCTCCCACAGTCCAAAGATGTGCGGGTTAGGTTGATTGGCCATGCTAAAAATTGCCCCTTAGTGTCCTGGGATGTGTAGGTTAGAGGGATTAGTGGGTAAATATGTAGGGATATGGGGGTAGGGCTTGGGTGGGTTTGTGGTCGGTGCAGACTCGATGGGCCGAATGGCCTCTTTCTGTACTGTAGGGTTTCTATGATTTCTATAATTTCTATGATGATAAGCCCTTCATCCCAGGGATGAGTCGAGTGAACCTTCTTGGAATTGCTTCTGACGCAGTCAGATCCTTTTTCGAATAAGGAGAGCAAAACTGTACACTGTATTCCAGATGGGGTCTCACCATGGCCATGTAAAACATCCTTACTATCACATTCCATTCACCCTTGCAATAGCTGCCAACATTCCATTTGCTTTCCTAATCACTTCTTGTATCTGCATACTAACTTTTTATCATTCATGAACTAGGGCATCTAGGTCCCTCTGTACATCAGAGTTCTGCAATCTCTCTCCACTTAGACAATATACTGATTTTCCAGTCTCCTTGTCCAAGTAGCTACCATGCATTTGGTCTTCTTACCCAACTCATCAGTGTAGATTGTAAAACGCTGAGGTTCCCGCACTGATCCCAGTGGCACTCCACTAGTTCCAGCTTGCTGACCTGAAAATATGGAATTTGGCTCTTGGAATATAGTGTTCAATTCTGGTCGCCACACTACCAGAAGGATGTGGAAGCTTTGGAGTGGGTACGGAAAAGATTTACCAGGATGTTGGCTGGTATGGAGGACATTAGCTATGAGGAGAGGTTGGAGAAACTTGGTTTGTTCTCACTGGAGCGACGGAGATTGAGGGGCGACCTGATAGAAGTCTACAAGATTATGAGGGGCATTGACAGATTGGATAGTCAGAAACTTTTTCCCAGGGTGGAAGAGTCAATTACTAAGGGGCATAGGTTTAAGGTGCGAGGGGCAAGGTTTAAAGGAGATGTACGAGGCAAGTTTTTTTACACAGAGGGTGGTGGGTGCCTGGAACTCGCTGCCGGGGGAGGTAGTGGAAGCAGATACGATAGTGAGTTTTAAGGGGCGTCTTGACAAATACATGAATAGGATGAGAATAGAGGGATATGGTCCCTGGAAGGGTAGGGGATTTTAGTTCAGTTGGGCAGCATGGTCGGTGCAGGCTTGGAGGGCCGAAGGGCCTGCTCCTGTGCTGTAATTTTCTTTGTTCTTTGAAAAAGACCCATCTATCCCTACTCGCACTCCTCATGCCCCCACACCCCAGGCCATTTGCCCACCATGGAACTGGAGAAATTTAAATTCAATCACTGATATATAGCCAGAATAAAATGCCAGTCTCATTCATAGCGATTGCGAACCTGCATGATTGTCGGAAAAACCCAATCTGGTTCACCAATGTTCTTTCGGAAAGGAAATCTGCCATCCTTACCCGATCTGGCCTACATGTGACACCAGACCCACAGCAGTGCGATTGACTATTAACAGGCCTAGCAAGCCACTCCGGAATGGATGGCCCATCACCATCTGCTCAAGGGCAATTAGTGATGGGCAATAAATGCTGCCCAGTCTCTGACAAGGAGGGGGGCGGGGGGGGAGGGTGGTGGTTCTGGGGGGTGGTGCAGGCTGTGCTCTTTTCCAATGAGCCCTTCACCAACGGTGACCCAGCAGCATTGGCCCATTTTCACTGAAAGGTTTTAAAGTTGCTTAGAGGGTTCCTCAAGATGGAGACGTCCTCTCTCTCTCTCTCCTTTACCGTCATTGGCCAGCTGCAGCTCCTTTCATCCTAGATGGCCTCCTATTGGCCCTCCCACTCTTAAGCCTGCTCATTGTCCTTCATTGGCCCATGAGCCTAACAATTGGCCAATGCAGGGAAGACTCACTGCCACATGACTTCTCCCGAAGCAACGTCCTGTTCGAACCCCCCAATTTGACCCCTGGCATTGGAGCCCCAACTCAAAACGCAAAATCCCACCCTTGAGCTCAGGTGTGCCATCCAACTGCAAAAGCCCAGGATTGTTACGGACACATGCTCTGAAATTTAAATCCCAATTTTCAGATGGTTCCCACTGCAGCACAATTGCCCATCAGAAGTTTGTATTTCCCAGGCAGTTGCTGTACAAACCTTACCTGGGAACTTCCAGGGTGGGGTTCCCCAAGCGAATCTTTGGGGTATCTCTCATTCCCCCCAACCCATGCCCCCCAGCTAAATGCCCTGAAGCCCAGAAATTGTGGCCCATTAAGTTTGATCCTGATGATGATATGGACATTATTCCTGTCAATGTACGACAGAAGGATATAGATAGAGGCTACAGAAGGATATAGATAGGCTGGAAATTTAGGCAAAGAAATGGCAGATGGAGTTCAATCCTGATAAATGCGAAGTGATGCATTTTGGTAGAACTAATGTAGGGGGGAGCTATACGATAAATGGCAGAACCATAAAGGGTGTAGATACGCAGAGGGACCTGGGTGTGCAAGTCCACAGATCCTTGAAGGTGACGTCACAGGTGGAGAAGGTAGTGAATAAGGCATATGGCATGCTTGCCTTTATAGGACGGGGCATAGAGTATCAAAGTTGGGGTCTGATGTTGCAGTTGTATAGAACGTTGGTTCGGCCGCATTTGGAATACTGCACCCAGTTCTGGTGGCCACACTACCAGAAGGACGTGGAGGCTTTAGAGAGAGTGCAGAGGAGGTTGACCAGGATGTTACCTGGTATGGAAGGGCTTAGTTATGAGGAGAGATTGGGTAAACTGGGGTTGTTCTCACTGGAAAGACGGAGGATGAGGGGTGACCTAATAGAGGTGTATAAAATTATGAAAGGCATAAATAGGGTGAACGGTGGGAAGCTTTTTCCCAGATCGGTGGTGATGTTCACGAGGGGATAGGTTCAAGGTAAAGGGGGGGGGGAGGTTTAACACAGATATCAGAAGGACGTATTTTACACAGAGGGTGGTGGGGGCCTGGAATGCGCTGCTGGGCAATGTGGTGGAGGCGGACACACTGGGAACGTTTAAGACTTATCTAGGTAGCCACATGAATGGAGTGGGAATGGAGGGATACAAAAGAATGGTCTAGTTTGGACCAGAGAGCGGAGCGGGCTTGGAGGGCCGAAGGGCCTGTTCCTGTGCTGTATTGTTCTTTGTAGAAACATAGAATCCTGACAGTGCAGAAAGAGGCCATCCAGCCTATCAAGCCTGCACCAATTCTCAGAAAGAGCATTCCATCCAGGCCCTCCCCTCTTCCCTATCCCTGTAACCCTGTGCATTTACCAATGGCTAATCCACCTAACCCGCCCATCTTTGGAGTGTGGGAGGAAACCAGAGCTCGTGGAGGAAATCCATGCAGACATGAGGAGAATGTGTAGGCTCTGCACAGAATCGAACTTGGGTCCCAGGTGCTGAGAGGCACCAGTGCTAACCACTGTGCTGCCCTGCCGGAGTTCACTCAGTCAATGGCAGGACTTCTATTTGCCAATGGACAGGTGTAAGCACCAATTTGGAAACACCTTAAGCCCATGTCAGCTGGACATTCCAGCCCAGAGTAGGGGTTACTCCAGAACGCCTATCGGTCCTCAACCAAGTTTAATGGGCAAAGTCATAAAAGGTGCTATATAAATGCAAATTCTTTCTTTCCCAGCATGAGTTTGCCGTCATTGATCCAGGGCAGCAGCTTTGTACCAGATAACAAGCCTATTTTATGTTTTATTCATGTCTTATCGCCTTTGTCTCTCTCTGATCGCTCACTCCTTTCTCTCATCGTGCACCAGTTCCCTTCACAGGGATTTGCAACGTAATTTCCAGAAGCAATCTCTCTCGAGATAGCTCTCATTTGCAGCTCTTTGCCCAATTCATTACAAGCTTGTTATGAACACACTATCCGCCCACAGTTGTCAGAGCTGCAGGAAGCAAAGGGGAAACATCATTAATCACCAACATGGGGAAAAATATCTTCAATATGGAACAGACTTCTGCCAAAAATACAACGCTGTTTACTTTCAACAGTTCCCTTCCAGATCTCCGCACAGCTTTGCTCTTATTTCATTCTTCTTAAAATTTTTACTCCAGTCTTAAAGTTACATAGAAACATAGAAGATAGGAGGAGGCCATTTGGCCCTTCGAGCCTGCTCCACCATTCATTAAGATCATGGCTGATCGTCCAACTCAATAGCCTCATCCTGCTTTCTCCCCATAACCTTTGATCCCATTCATCCCCAAGTGTTATATCCAGCCGCCTCTTGAATACATTCAATGTTTTGGCATCAACTACTTCCTGTGGTAATGAATTCCACAGGCTCACCACTCTTTGGGTGAAGAAATGCCTCCTCATCTCTGTCCTAAATGGTCTACCCTGAATCCTCAGACTGTGACCCCCACCATCAGGAACATCCTCCCTGCATTTACCCTGTCTAGTCCTGTTAGAATTTTATAAGTCTCGATGAGATTCCCCCCTCATTTGTTTGAACTCCAGCTAAAACAATCCTAACCTAGTCAATCTCGCCTCATATATCAATCCCGTCATCCCCGGAATCAGCCTGGTAAACCTTCACTGCACTCCCTCGAGAGCAAGAACATCCTTCCTCAGAACAAAGCCAGAATGGACAGGATAAACCCTTAATCGTTCTCCTTGCTCCAAAAACCAATTCAAATTGGGAGCAAGGGCAGCACGGTGGCACAGTGGTTAGAACTTAGGTTCGATTCCCAGCTTGGGTGACTGTCTGTGTGGAGTTTGCACATTCTCCCCGTGTTTGCGTGGGTTTCCTCCGGGTGCTCCGGTTTCCTCCCACAGTCCAAAGATGTGTGGGTTAGGTGGATTGGCCTTAGTGTCAGGGGGACTAGGTAGGGTAAATGCATGGGGTTATGGGGATAGTGCCTGGGTGGGATTGTGGTCGGTGCAGACTAGATGGGCTGAATGGCCTCCTTCTGCACTGTAGTTTTCTATGGTTCTAAATTCAAATTGAATCCAATTCATGGTCCCCACAAGAGAGATTTGATTTATTGTTGTCACATGAGCATACGGTGAAAAATATTTTTTCTTGCACGCTATACAGACAAAGTATACCATTCATAGAGAAGGAAACGAGAGAGTGCAGAATATAGTGTGACAGTCATAGAGACAGTCATAGGGTGTAGAGAAAGATCAATTTAATACATGGTAGGTCCATTCAAAAGTCTGACGGCAGCAGGGAAGAAGCTGTTCTTGAGTCGGTTGGTACATGTCCTCAGACTTTTGTATCTTTTTGCGGACAGAAGAAGGTGGAAGAGAGAATGTCCGGCGTGCGTGGGGTCCTTAATTATGTTGGCTGCTTTGCCGAGACAGCGGGAAGTGTAGACAGAGTTATTGGATGCGAGGCTGGTTTGCGTGATGGACTGGGCTTCATTCACAACCCTTTGTAGAGACATACAAGATCCAAGCTGACAAGCAGAGGCATTGCACCCAATTTTGGGCTTGATCTGACTCTGTAGTCTTTTGCTGTAGCTTCATACTCAACGTCTGAGAAGGAGCAAATCCTATATTTCTCTACATGCAGTTGGGATCTTATCACTGTTTGCTGTTTGCCTGTTGTATATTTTATGAATCTAACCTGCCTCGGAGCAATGCAGAGATGAAACTAATTCTAAGTCTACAGAATGTTTATTAGTAGTGCTTCAAAACATCTCTTCAATTGCAAGATGCCTCCACACATTTTCAGAGCTCAGGTCTTTCTCTGGAAGCCACTGTTTACTTGAGCACTCAAAAGGCTACACCCAGGCCTAATCAATCAAGCCCGGTGAATGTGCATCAGCCAACAGACTAAATAATCAAAGGCAGATCAATCAAACCATTGAATGCTGCTGCCACATCTGTTAGTATTGGACAAATCCGAGGTGTAAGATTTCCGTACAGGCCAGCTTCACATCAGAGGTTTTGTGCCTCTTAATGAAAGCATAAAAACTGCATGCTACATCAGTCATAAGGCTCACCAAGTACTTAGTAACAGTTTGCAGCTCTGTTAATGCCAATGTACCAGCACTGAAGCATCGATTTTCCTCAGTGATGCCTCAGAGGACTGCAGCATGTGGTTCAGCAATTATAGGAATAGTGCCTTTAAGCAAATACCGAGCAGAAATAATCCCAAAGAGATGGCTTCACATCAGGAATGTTATCTAAAGACAAAAGCCCAGCCAAAAATCACAAGGCATTAAAAGGATCCAAATTTTAAAGATTTGAATTTTCTGTCTTACCAAGTATAAAAACGGCAGATTCTACAAATCTGAAAGAAAACAGAAAGGCTGCAAATACAAAGCTCAGCTGACACCATCTAAAAAAGACAAAAGACAACAACATTCACGGCACACAAGTTCCAGGCAGTGACCATTTCCATCAAGATAAAATCAAACGATCTCCCCATGACATTCAATGGCTTTATCGTCGCTGAATCCCCCACTATCAGCATCCTGGGGGCTACCATTGATCAAAAGCTGAACTGGACCAGCCATATAAATACTGTGATTGCAACAGCCAGGTCAGAGGCTGGGAATTCTGAGGAGAGTAACTTGCCTCCTGACTCCCCAAAGCCTGTCCACCATCCACAAGGAACAAGTCAGGAGTGTGATGGAATACTCTCCACTTGCCTGGATGGGTGCAGCTCCAACAACACTCAAGAAGCTTGATACCATCCAGGACAAAGTAGCCCACTTGATTGGCACCTGATCCACAAACATTCACTCCCTCCACCACTGACGCTCAGTGGCAGCAGTGTGTACTATCTACAAGATGCATTGCAGCAACTGACCATGCAAGGCACCTTCAACAGCACCTTCCAAACCCACAACCACCAACATCTCGAAGGACGAAGGTAGCAGACACATGGGAACACCACCACCTGCAAATTCCTCTCCATTGCACTCACCGTCCTGACTTGGAAATATATCACCGTTCCTTCACTGTCACTGGGTCAATATCTTGGAACTCCCTCCCTAACAGCACTGTGGGTGTGCCTACACCAAGAGCTGCAACAGTCCAAGGCCATGATGTGGAAATGCCGGCATTGGACTGGGGTAAGCACAGTAAGAAATCTCGCAACACCAGGTTAAAGTCCAACAGGTTTATTTGGTAGCACAAGCTTTCGGAGTGTCGCTCCTTCTTCAGGTGAGTGGGAGTTGTGTTCACAAACAGGGCATATAGAGACACAAACTCAATTTACAAGATAATGGTTGGAATGCGAGTCTTTACAGGTAATCAAGTCTTAAAGGTACAGACAATGTGAGTGGAGAGAGGGTTAAGCACAGGTTAAACACACTCCTCTCCAACCATTATCTTGTAAATTAAGTTTGTGTCTATATATGCCCTGTTTGTGAACAGGACTCCCGCTTACCTGAAGAAGGAGCGACACTCTGAAAGCTCGTGCTACCAAATAAACCTGTGGGACTTTAACCTGGTGTTGTGAGACTTCTTACAGTTCAAGACAGCAGCTCACCACTACCTTGTCAAGGACAATTACGGATGGACAACAAATGCTGGCCTAGCCAGCGACACCCGCATCCCATGAAAGAATAAAATAAATAACTGTTGGGTAGGCAGCCCACTGCGGCTCAGTTGTTATCACTCCTGACCTCCAAGTCAATATCCAATCCCACTCCAGAGATTTGCACACAGAGATCTAAGCTGACATTTCAGTGCAGTGTCAGCTGGCCAGAGGCACATCTTTTGAATGAGGTATTAAAACAAGGTCCTGTCTACCCATGGAGGGGGATGTAAAAGAATTGATAGCACTATTCCGAAGAGGAGCAGGCAGTTATCTCTGGTGTCCTGAACAATCTTTATCTCTCAGCCATGTTGCTTAAATAAAGGTAAACATCTAGTCGTTGTACAATGGTAGCTTGCTGTACACAAAATGGCTGCCAGTATCCCAACAGCACATCAGTGGCTACAATTCAAAAGTACATCAGTGATGGTAGAGCGCGTTGGGAATCCTAAGGGCGTGAAAGGCAATATGTAAATACATATGTTTAATGACAAACATCCTTCGTTAGAACAGAAAGGACGGACAACTTACATTGGAAGGAGAGGATAAATGATAAAATAAATCCCCTTCCTTAATATCTTCCTCTTTGGCTCAGTGTTACGTTTTCTTTGGGTGTGTTCCTGTGAAACACCTTGGGGGAATTTTGCATTGAAAGGGCTCTATATAAATGCAGGTTGGTGTTGTTATATTAACGCAACGACAATAATCTCTCCCTCAATATCAAAACAATGGAGATAGTCATTGACTCAGGAAGCATAGTGGAGGTCATGACTCTATATCAACGCGGACGAAATAGAAATGGTCAAAAGCTTCAAGTTTTTAGGTGTCCAGATCACCAACAGCCTGTCCTGGTCCCCCCATGCCGACACTATAGTTAAGAAAGCCCATCAACACCTCTACTTTTTCAGGAGACTAAGTAAATTTGGCCTGTCCACTAAAAGTCTCACCAACCTTTACAGATGCACCATAGAAAGCATTCTTTCTGGTTGTATCACAGCTTGGTATGGCTCCTGCTCTGTCCAAGACCGCAAAAAACTACAAAGGGTTGTAAATGCAGCCCAATCCATCACACAAACCAGCCTCCCATCCACTGAATCTGTCTACACTTACTGCTGCCTCGGAAAAGCAGCCAGCATAATTAAGGACCCCACGCACCCCAGACATACTACCTTCCACCTTCTTCCATCAGGAAAAAGATACAAAAGTCTGAGATCACGTACCAACTGACTCAAGAACAGCTTCTTCCCTGCTGCCGTCAGACTTTTGAATGGACCTACCTCGCATTAAGTTGATCTTTCTCTACACCCTAGCTATGACTGTAACACTACATTCTGCACTCTCTCCTCTTCTTCTCTATGAACGGAATAGAATTATAGAATCCCTACAGTGGAGGAGGAGGCCATTCAGCCCATCGAGTCTACACCAACCACAATCCCACCCAGGCCCTATTCCCGTAACCCCACATATTTACCCTGCTAATCCCCCTGACACTTGGGTCAATTTAGCATTGCCAATCAACCTAACCCACACATCTTTGGACTGTCCGTATAGCGAGCAAGAAACAATACTTTTCACTGTATACTAATACATGTGACAATAATAAATCAAACCAAATCAAATAGCACAAAGATCTGGCAGATCAGAGAATTTCACCCATCCTAGCTAACCTTTTCAGTTTCTATATTATGATTAAATTCTTCAATGTGCTGTCATGAAAGCTGGACTCTGCGTGTATGCTCACCTGATGGGGGCAAGGGTTCCGGGAAGCTATGGCGTTGGACAGTCTCAGAAAATGGGGGCTTCGGAAACTGCTCAAATATTCTCTCCTTCTGCACTGTGACCAATGAGATTAAGGAAATTGGGAAAGGTCATGGAGAAGAATTCCCCGCAAGATCTGAAAGACAAGCTTTGAGTTTCCTTGGCTATTACACCAGACTACCGCTGTTACTCTGGGGTGTGGGGTAGAGGGCAAAGGTGGGTGGAGGGGGGGTAAGGGGTTTTATATGGAGTGGCAATGAGAAATATCGGAAACTGGGTGTACCGTTCTTGACCACAGTTGGAGAATTTTGCTTAACCTCTAAGGGGTCAAACTTCCACCCACTCCTGACATGGCCAGCCATGCGAAGAGGGATCAGGATTCTCCATGATAGGAATTCCTACTTCCCCATCTGATAAACCATCCCTGGTGTAAAATTGGAGTAAGAAGTCTAACAACACCAGGTTAAAGTCCAACAGGTTTATTTGGTAGCAAAAGCCACGAGCTTTTGGAACAGGCTGTTCCTTCGTCAGGTGGGTGGGAGTTCTGATCTGGCCCTGTTTGTGATCAGAACTCCCACCCACCTGATGAAGGAACAGCCTGTTCCGAAAGCTATTGGCTTTTGCTACCAAATAAACCTGTTGGACTTTAACCTGGTGTTGTTTGACTTCTTACTGTGTTTACCCCAGTCCAACGCCGGCATCTCCACATCGTAAAACTGGAGGGCAGCATGTTGCTTTAGATGTGGTACAACTCCAAAAACCAGGCCAAAGTGGCATACATTGTAATCTGTGGGCATCCACCCCTGGGTGACTGGTATTTGCTGGTGCTTTGAGTGAGGGGGTGGGATGGGGTGGAGCAGGGAGTGGGGCGGGGGGGGGGAGCAGAGGGAGTGAAGGGTTGGGGGTCGGGCAGGGAGTGCGGGGTAGGAGCAGGAAGTGGGGGGGGACAGAACACGGAATGGGGGGGACAGAGCGGTGGGAGTGGAGGATTGGGGGTGGACAGGTAGTGGAGCAGGGAGTCGGGGAATACTGAACCAAGCCAGATGTGACAAGGGCATCGTCCCCACACCAATGAGGTGCCCTCCCAGTCACCATGCCAACCCTGATAGGATCAATGCCGGAGCTCACTGCTGCCCACAGCTCTCCTATAGCTTCTGGGAAGGCAGCCTGTGGATTTGTATTGCCAACAGTGCCGCAGTCCCTCAGCACTGCCCTGGTGGCAGCCTGGAATACAGGCTCCACTGCAGGGGAAACGTGGCTCGAATCTCGACCTCCAAATTCAGGACAATAGGTACAAGCCAAGCTGACGTGCCATTTTCCTCCGCGGTCCCTTGCACACAAGATGGGGGGAGATTACTGTCATTGTGAATTGGCAGAAGCAGCGTCAGTGCCCAACATTGATCACAATAAAGAAACAAGGTAAATATTTGCAGGGTTATCATTTATCATCACTGCAGGGTCTCGGCAGGATGAAGAGCAATTGATAAAAACACTGAGTGATGCAGTAAACACTAGAAGGAAATAAGAATGTCTTAAATAAGCTCCTCTCAGAGTTAAACAACACTGAAGAGACACCAGCAATAAACCTGTAATTAAAACATTGAATCAACCATATCCTGTGAAAATATCCCCAACCTAACTAATTGAATTGAAATGTCTAATCTCGATCTATTTTAAGTCTGTTGCACTGTTCCACAATATCGAGGGTCCCCCACCCCCCCCTTCAAAGGAAGGCAAGAGATATGAATAAAACCCAGTAAAAATCCACCTCTTCACTCACTCACTCTGAGTTGGGAACGAGTGTCGAATTCCAAAGTATAGTAAGAATTATTTTTCAAAACGACAACCGTCACAGAACAATACAGATACTGTTGCACTTGTCAAAATATTAAGTATTGCTGAGTTACAACACGATGTTGTAACTCACTATATAAGAGTCAATTTGGCCCACTGTGTCTGTGCTATGGCGTATCACACTTTAACTATGTGGTGAACCATCGTTGGTTCCCACTAGATAGGACTGAGCCAGGGTCTGGCCAGTACTACAAGTATGTATATATGTTGCTGTTGGGGTTAGGGATGGGTTGTTCTACTTGTTGCTGTTGGGGTTAGGGTTGGGCTGTTACACCTTGTATTATAGTTATTATGGTACATCCCAGTTGGGCTCCGCCTCCTGGGAGAGGTATAAAGGTCACTGCTCTGTCTGGGACCCCTCAGTCTGGGATCGTGTATATACTTAGTAGCTTTGTTGTAACAGCAAATAAAAGCCTTTATTTCCTGAGCATCTCAAGCCTCGTGTGTGATAACGCGCATCAAACTATTAATTCTGTGCAGGCAAATTTTATGATTTCCGGCTCTGTTGCAGAACTGTATGAATTTCTGGGCGCCGCTTTGCTTCTATATGAGATAGGGGCGGCACAGTGGCAAGCACTGCAGTCTCTCAGCGCCAGGGACCTGGGTTCGATTCTTGGCTTGGGTCACCTGTCTGTGTAAAGTTTGCACACGTCCTCTGCGTGGATTTCCTCCGGGTGTTCCGGTTTTCTCCCACAGTCCAAAGATGTGCAGGTTAGGTGGATTGGCCATGATAAATTGCCCCTTAATGTCAGGGGAACTAGCTAGGGTAAATACATGGGGTTATGGGGATAGGGCCTGGGACGGTGCAGACTCGATAGGCCAAATGGCCTCCTTCTGCACTGTATGATTTTATGATAATGTCCATTGGTTTAAACAAATGGACAAAAGGTTAGGCCGCAAATTGAGGGTGCTGATTCTATCGCTCACATCATTCTCACTGCCCAAAGCTTTGTATTTGGGCCACAAAAGGTAATGAAATTTACCCCGTAATGAACTCCCCCAATGGTTCAATGGGTGAACTACAGTCTATCACACGAGCTAAAAATCAACCCAAGGTTTATCCCTGGTTCTCTCACCAGTGTAGCCACTCTTAGCTGCCTCAAGAGACATGAAAATGGGTTTCAGACTCCCTGAGCAAAGGGGAAGAAAACCGGCCTGTCTCTGCTCCTAAGAGCGGCCCCAGCGCCTCCTTCTGGAATGAATGCGCTTTGCCATGGGATGATGATGCTGGTGATCCACATAATAATATATAGTCCTTGCAACTTAGAAATAGGAGATCTTGTGACACAGTGGGGGGAAATTTTCCTGTCCCGTCCACCACGGGAATTGTCATGGGCGGGGACCATGCAAAGGTTCGTTGACCTTGGGTAGAATTTCCAGTTTTAGGGTGAGCGCACCTGGAAAATAACACCCAGTGGGTATAATACCCCCGATTTACTAGGATGTTACCAGAACTTGATGGTTTGAGTTATAAGGACAGGCTGGATAGAACATAGAACATAGAAAAGCGACAGCCCAAACAGGCCCTTCGGCCCACAAGTTGTGCCGAACATGTCCCTACCTACTAGGCTTACCTATAACCCTCTATCTTACTAACTTCCATGAACTTATCCAAAAGTCTCTTAAAAGACCCTATCGAATCCACCTCTACCACCACTACAGGCAGCCGATTCCACGCATCCACCACCCTCTGAGTGAAAAACTTACCCCTAACATCTCCTCTGTACCTACTCCCCAGCACCCTAAATCTGTGACCTCCTGTGGCAACCATTTCAGCCCTGGGTAAAAGCCTCTGAGAATCCACTCTATCAATACCTCTCAACATCTTATACACCTCTATCAGGTCACCTCTCACCCTTCGCCTTTCCAAGGAGAAAAGACCTAGCTCTCTCAACCTATCCTCATCAGGCATGCCACCTAATCCAGGCAACATCCTTGTAAATCTCCTCTGCACCCTTTCTATGGTTTCCACATCCTTTCTGTAATGAGGCGACCAGAACTGGGCACAGTACTCCAGGTGAGGTCTGACTAGGGTCCTATACAGCTGCAGCATTATCTCCTAATTTCTAAACTCAATTCCTCTATTGATGAAGGCCAGCATTCCATACGCCTTCTTAACCACAGCCTCTACCTGCGATGCTGCTTTGAGCGTCCTATGAACCTGGGACTTTTTTCCCTGAAGTGTAGGAGACTTAGGGGTGAGCTCGGAGGTCTATAAAATAATGAGGGGCATAGATCAGCTAGATAGTCAACATCTTTTCCCAAAGGTAGGGGAGTCTAAAACTGGAGGGCATAGGTTTAAGGTGAGAGGGGAGAGATACAAAAGGGTCCAGAGGGGCAACTGTTTCACACACAGGGTGGTGAGTGTCTGGAATGAGCTGCCAGAGGTAGTAGTAGAGGCGGGTACAATTTTGTCTTTTAAAAAGCATTTAGACAGTTACATGGGCAAATGGGACTAGCTTAGTGGTTAAAAAAAAAGGGTGGCATGGACAAGTTGGGCCAAAGGGCCCGTTTCTATGCTGTAAACCTCAATGACTCTATGACTATAATTCGGAGCCAGAAGCTCTGGATTCAAGCCCCACTTGTTGGTCACAGAAGGAGCATTCATGACGAGGTTCAACAAATGGACAATGGGAATGATAAAGCTCCCAACATTTCCTCACTATTCTCCAAAGGGAAAAAAGTGTGTCTGAAGGTATGAAACAAACAGAAATAGCTCATGCAGATGAAGAGGTTCATGCTAATGTGAATACTCCCCACACATGATTCAGTAAGATAAGAGGGAGCCAGTAAACATCATTAACGCTACACCCGCAGAAACTATAAGTGTCTTATTGCTATCAATAATAGGAGGAGGATGTTCTTGCTCTCGAGGGAGTGCTGCAAAGGTTTACCAGGCTGATTCCAGGGATTACGGGACTGATGTATGAGGAGAGATTGACTGGGTTAGGATTGTTTTCGCTGGAGTTCAGGTGAATGAGGGGAGATCTCATACAGACTTATAAAATTCTAACAGGACTCGACAGGATAGATGCAGGGAGGATATTCCTGATGGTGGGGGAGTCCAGAACCAGGAGTCGCAGTCTGAGGATACAGGGTAGATCATTTAGAATGGAGATGAGGAGACATTTCTTCACCCAAAGAGTGGTGAGCCTGTGGAATTCATTACCACAGGAAGTAGTTGATGCCAAAACATTGAATGTATTCAAGAGGTGGCTGGATATAGCACTTGGGGCGAATGGGATCAAAGGTTATGGGGAGAAAGCAGGATTAGGCGATTGAGTTGGATGATCAGTTACGATCATAATGAATGGCGAGCAGGCTCGAAGGGCCAAATGGCCTCCTCTTGCTCCTATCTGTTATGTTTCTATCAGTTATTAATGCATTCATATGTTAATATCAGTAACCTTGTTAATCAGGCTGATACTAAACTTGCCTGCAAACAGATCTGTACTCAGATATTCAGATTCTCCCAGTTTGCTGCAGTTCTACCTCTTCAGTTTTATATTCGGCTTGCATACAATCTGTGGTCACCCTATCAATGTCACAATCACAGCAAAGCTGTACATTGACACGAGTTAGGGAATGCAATGCTTTTTATTTGCATTGACATTCTAAAAGAGCAATGGGCAACCGAGGCGAGTGCGTGGGCCACATGAGTGGCCCTCCTCCATCACAGTGGGCCACAAGACTGAAATCAGGCTTGTTCACCAACCATGGTCCTTGAATAAGATTGAATACATTTACTACATCCTGAATATTTCATAACCAATTATAGAAAACACTTAAATCATTTATACATTCATAAAACTGTCAACAACTTCAAATGGCAAAACAGAATAAATATTTACACGGTGGACGCAGAGGGAGCGCACGGCTCTCACAGTCAATGTTGTGAGCAATCAGCACACACCTCACTTCATTTGCCCTTGCTCTACATGCGAATCACTTCAGCCATACCGGTAGGATACACGGATGGATATCACTGGATTGTGGCAACCCTGCACAAGGGCAACGGCCAACAAAATGTCTCGTGGGTCGCACACAAGAATCCAGATGGGGTGTAGGCTGCCCTTCACTGTTTTATGATGTTGGAGGCTCATATAATTTGTTAAAATCTGCTATTTATGCTGCCCGGCCATTGGTAAAGGTAAAGTCACCACAGTCCCAGATGACCAAAGGCTGACCGGTGGGTGATTTAACCTGAGGGTCACCGCACCTCAGGTGAGGGACAAAGGTTGAGAAGGCAGAGCCTTCATGAATAACCTCAGCCGGTATGGGAATTGAACCCACGCTGTTGGTGACACTCTGCATGACAAGCCAGCCATCCAGCCAGAGCTGAACTGACTCCCACTGATCCTGGAAATATTAGGACAGCTGACCAAAATCTTAGTCAAAGAGGTTTTTTTCATTCATTCGTAGGACATGGGTGTTGCTGGCTGGCCAGCATTTATTGCCCATCTCTAGTTGCCCTTGGAGGGCCAACCACAATGCTGTGGCTCTGGAGTCACATGTAGGCCAGACCCAGTAAGGACGGCTGATTTCTTTCCCTAATGGACATTAGTAAACTAGATAGGGTTTTCCGACAAACGGCAATGGTTTCAAGGTCATCAGTAGATTCTTAATTCCAGATTTTTTTGTTGAATTCAAATTCCACCATCTGCCGTGGCGGGATTCGAACCAGGTCCCCAGAGCATCACCCTGGGTCTCTGGATTGCCAGTCTAGTGATAATTCCACTGTGCCATTGCCTCCTGTAATGACGCAGTTAAAAAGCAGAAATCCAGAGCTGGGAGCTTTGTAAGGATCAGGAATCGATAGGAGAGGGTGGGGGTCATGAGGGGTTTGAAAGCCAGGGCGAGAATTTTGACAATCAAGGGATTTCCAGTCTGGCGGCCAGGTGTAGGTCAGTGAGCACAGCATAGGTGGGTGAATGGGGCTTGGTGCAAGTTAGAACAGCTGAGGTTGGATGAGTTCAAGTTTACCGAGGGTGGGAGGCTAATGAGGGAGAATTGGAATAACCTACCCCTTTAGCACGTGGATTGCAGAGTATCCTTCGCAGCTTTCTCCCAAACATGCACAGTTGGATTTTCTCAATCTCTTAGAATCATAGAATCCCTACAGTGCAGAAGAGGCCATTTGGCCCATTGATTCTGCACTGACTCTCTGACAGAGTAACTTACCCAGGTCCTCTCCCCTGCCCTATCCCTGTTACCCCATGCATTTACCAGGGCTAATCCCCCTAATTTACACATCTTTGGACACCAAGGGGCAATTGAGCATGGCCAATCTACCTAACCTGCACATCTTTGGAGTGTGGGAGGAAACCAGAGCACCCGGAGGAAACCCACAAAGACACGGGGAGAAGGTGCAGGGGAGAAGGTCCATACCGACGCTAACCCAAGGTCGGAATTGAACCCGGATCCCAGGCACTATGAGGCAGCAGTGCTAACCGCTGTGCCACCATGTATTTAATAGACTTTTATATCCATCTGATTGATTTACTTGGGGAGGGAATGATTGCCGTTCCTATCAGCATGCATTGATTTACATGGATTTCCATGTAAAACTGTTGCAAGGTCAGTTTAAGGCAGCTTTGCCTGAGATTGCTTTTTAATATTGGGCTTTGCATTATGGATGGCTGCCTTCGCCCACTATGGACATAAGGTGCCAAGTACAAATGGATGTTATACTGCTGCCTGACATCCTTCTCAAGAACACTGCTCACAGGGAGTTTATTAGCAGTCAATCATTCTCTGGAACTCTAACTGCTGAATCAGGAGTTCAAACCAGTGACGTGAATCACAACAACTTTAAAACGTTAAAAAATATTTTTCAGCTGTGTCCAAAACTCCCAAGCCCCAAAAGGAAAAAAAAAAGAGTTCAGACCAGAATATTTTCCCGTTTTTCCTGGTGTTCTATTTTAAAGTATACAAGACCAGTAATTTGATTTCCAAAAGAGAAAATGCTGGAAAATCTCAGCGGGTCTGGCAGCATCTGTAAGGAGAGAAAAGAGCTGATGTTTTGAGTCCAGATGACCCCTTGTCAGTAATTTGATTTCCCTGTTTTTACTGGTGCTCCATTTTAAAGTATACAAGACCCGTTCAGACCAGTATTCTTACTTCCTCATTTTTACTGGCGTTCCATTTCAAAAGACCAGTTTGGAGGAGTATTCTTATTTCCCCGTTTTTACCCTTTGCTAGACATTGCTGGACTTTAGTTGCCTAGGTGATGAACTTTAAATCAGTGTTGCCTATTCAAATGAACAATCGGTGCTCCTCCACACTCCCTGTATACTGACCGTGGGATCCTTTGAATGGTTTGCTTTAGTTAAGCGACTTCATTGGAAGGTATGTCTGCCGAAGTAACTTAACTATGCTAAACTTTAAAGCTAACTTAGCCACATTTTAAACCTCAGTTGGGAATTCTGGGATGAGCTTAGAAGTTGGCCGCATTTTTTGAAAGTACAATGCAAGCAAAGTTTTTCATAAACACAAGATTTCCTGGTCACAGCTGCAAATTGTTTTTGAAAGTCCCAGATACTGCTTGTACCTGGGACTTTCATAATATAGATAAGAACTCATATTGTGATAACTGCTATATACATTCAGTTGAATTCTGTACAAGTTCAAGATCAAGTCTGTATCGGGACCAGCTTTTGGTCTCCCTCTCTCTCTTTCTCTGTCTTTCCAGTAAATCAGCTTCTTTTTGTTTCTGTAGTTTTTGATTTTATATGATCCTCAACAAAAGAAGTTTCACTTCAGACTAGTTTTGCCTATGTTTATTCTAAGAGAACAGACCCTACGCCGACGGAACACCGTTCCGTTTCACTGAGTATCCAGTTATTAACACCTCGACTCCACATCAAAATGGACGCCTTTTGACTGCTAGTCTGACGATTAAAGATTTTAATTTTCCAGCTGCATATATGAGGCTTCTGATTGAGGACAGAGACGGAGGACCTCATGGGCCCAGCCACTAAAAATAAACTGCTTCCTTCACCCAAATATCCAGTAATGGATATCTGTCAGTGCTATGACTGAGTGTGGAGAGGTCGATGGCCTAGTGGTATTATCGCTGGACTATTAATCCAGAAACTCAGCTAATGTTCTGGGGACTTGGGTTCGAATCCCACCACGGCAGATGGTGGAATTTGAATTCACCAAAAACATCTGGAATTAAGAAAATACTGATGATCTATTGTCGCTTGTCAGGAAAACCCATCTGGCTCCTTGAGGAAAAGAAATCTACCATCCTTATCTGGTCTGGCCTACATGTGACTCCAGACACACACAATGTGGTTGACTCTCAACTGCCCTCGGGCAACTAGGGATGGGCAATAAATGTTGGCCAACCAGCAACGCCCATGTCCCATGAAGGAATATAATAAAGTCTCTTCCAGCCTGTGTGGGGTCATCTTCTCACATGGCAACAGCACTTTGCAATCTATCCCTCTGGATGAGATACTTCCAAGGGTATTGAAGGAAGGAAGAATGGATTTTGCGGGAGCGCTGACCATAATCTTCCAGTCTTCTCAAGACACACGGGAGGTGCCAGAAGCCTGGGGAATTGCAAATATTTTACGCCCTTGTTTAAAGAAAGGTTGCCCCAGCAATTACAGGCCAGTCAGTTTAACAGCAAGTGGTGGGCAAGATTCCAGAAACAATGATTTGGGATAGGATTATCAATCACATGGAAAAACATGGGCTGGTTAGGAAAGGCCAGCATGGGTTTCTAAAGGGGAAATCATGTTTATCTAACTTGCTGGAGTTTTCTGTGGAGGTAACAGAAAGGTTTGATGAGGGGAATGATGTTGAGGTGGCGTACTTGGATTTTCAGAAGGATTCGATACAGTGCCACACAACAGACTTGTGAGAAACGTTATAGCTCATGGAATAAAAGTAACAGGAGCAATATGGATACAAAAACTGGCGGAATAACAGGAAGAAGAGGGTAATGGGCAATGGGTATTTTTCAGGCTGTGCTGTCCTCTTCAGTAGGAAGTCTCATAACACCAGGTTAAAGACTTTAACCTGGTGTTGTGAGACTTCTTACTGTGTTTACCCCAGTCCAACGCCGGCATCTCCACATCATGGCTGTCCTCTTCATCCAGGCGTAATACCAGCAGTGGCCACTGCTCCCTAGTGGAGCTGCTGAGGCTGCCTCCTCTCGGATTGGCTGGCAGCTCTTGGCCTCCGTCTGTGGTCTCGAGCTGACGTGAGAAGCACAAAACCTTCCCGCATGGCGCCTGCGTTCGATCCCAGAGGGTGATTCCTGGCCCGTCAATCCTGGATGCTGGTGTCTGAAGTGGCTGCTCCTCTTTGCCCAGGTGTTCCTCCATCCAAAGCGAGTAGTTATAAAGCTCACCAAAAAGTCAAAAACAGCAGTCTGTGGGGGGCGGGGCGGGGCGGGGCGGGGGGGGGGGGGGGGGCCGGAGTCCCAGTGGGTCTGGCTTTGGGCGAAACTCTGGTGATCGAGTTAAGTCAGGACCTAACAATAGCATAGAGCCCAGATTTAAATATACTCGAGTTTCACTGTCCAACTGTCTAGTAGGGAAGGCGGTGGCCTAGTGGTAATATCACTAGACTATTAATCCGGGGCCCCGGATTCGAATCCTGCCACGGCAGGTGATGGAATTTGAATTCAATAATTAAAAAAATCTGGAATTAAGAATCTACTGATGACCATCGTCGATTGTGGTAAAACCCATCCAGTTCACTAATGTCCTTTAGGGAAGGAAATCTGCCGTCCTTACCTGGTCTGGTCTACACGTGACTCCAGAGCCACAGCAATGTGGTTGATTTTCAACTGCCCTCGGGCAACTAGGGATGGCAAAAAATGCTGGCCAACCAGTGATGCCCATGTCCCACAAATGAATAAAAATAAATACCCCAGTATCATTGAATCCCTACAATGCAGAAGGAGGCCATTCAGCCCATCATGCCTGCACCAACAACAATCCCACCCTGGCCCTATACACGTACCCCACATATTTAGCCTGCTAACTACCCTGACATTAAGAGGCAATTTAGCATGACCAATCAACCTAATCTGCACATTGTTTGGAGTCTATATTAACCTTTTTTTAAAAAGAAACTGACTGACCATCAAGGCCAGACATCGAAAAGTCACTCACCTCCTTAGCCCGTCCTACACCAATGCTATCATTTCATTTTAGACCCTGTCACGTTGCCTTGTCCGAGTACAGCACTTTGTCACAGGTCATCTGCCATCTGTCCGCCCATTTATATAAATGATCCAAATCCTCCTCCAAATCCTCCGCTGCTTCCTGCATTTCTCCCTTTCTATTTTATTGTCATCAGAAGCTCTGATAAAACACATTTGACCCCAAGGCCATCTGTGTAATTGAGAAAGAACGCTGATTGAATCACTGGCTCTTGTCAGCTCCTTTTAGACAATAGAGCTCTGGTGATTTATTCCTGTTTCCCCTCCTTTAGCCTAATCCAACTCCTGATTCCACTTGGCTTTTCCACATAGAATCTTATCAAAAGCCTTCTGAGAGTGCACCTGTTGTAGATCAGTAAGAATTTATCTATTTGTTTTATTTTAAGATCCTTAAAGAGGACATGATCTGACTTGTCCTTGTCCCTCCAAATCTCTGTATCCACTCTCCCCTCAACCCCCAACGCACCCCCCCCCACCCCACCCCCACCCCCCCACACCCCCCCCCACACCCCCCCCCCACACCCCCCCCCCCACACCCCCCACCCCCACACCCCCACCCCCCCCCCCACACCCCCCCACCCCCCACCCCCCCCCCACACCCCCCCACCCCCCACCCCCCCCCACCCCCCCCCCACCACACCCCCACCCCCCCCACCACACCCCACCCCCCCCCCACACCACACCCCACCCCCCCCACCACACCCCACCCCCCCCCCACCCCCCCCCACCACACCCCCACCCCCCCCCCTCCCCACCCCCCCCCCACCACACCCCACCCCCCCCCACCCCCCCCCCCCACCCCCCCCCCCCACCCCCCTCCCCACCCCCCCCCCACCACACCCCACCCCCCCCCACCCCCCCCCCCACACCACACCCCCACCCCCCCCCCCACCCCACCCCCACCCTCCCCCCCCACCCCCCCCACCCCCCCCCCACACCCCCCCCACCCCCCCCCACACCACACCCCCCACCACCCCCCCCACCCCCCCCCACACCACACCCCCCCCCCCACACCCCCACCCCCCCCACACCCCCCCCCACCACCCCCACCCCCCCCACCCCCCCCCCACCCCCCCCCCCACCCCCCCCCACCCCCACCCCCTCCACCCCACCCCCCCCACCCCCCCCACCCCCCCACCCCACCCCCACCACCACCCCCACCCCACCCCCACCCCACCCCCACCCCCCCCACCACCCCCACCCCCCCACCCCCACCACCACCCCCCCCACCCCACCCCCACCACCACCCCCCCCACCCCACCCCCACCCCCCCCACCACCCCCCACCACCCCACCCCCACCCCCACCCCACCCCCCCCACCCCCACCCCCCCCACCCCCCGCCAGATCTCCACAGCCCCTAAGGTTGCCAACCCTCCAGGATTGGCCTGGAGCCTCCAGGAACTGAAGATCAACCTCTAGGACACTGCTGTGTGCGACCCTTGAAAAGAATCAGCGGGACATTCTCCACATCATGACATTCAGACAGATCAGGGCAGCACGGTGGCACAGTGGTTAGCACTAATGCCTCACAGTACCAGGGACCCGGGTTCGATTCCCAGCTTGGGTCACTGTCTGTGTGGAGTTTCTCCCTGTGTCTGCGTGGGTTTTCTCCGGATGCGGGGGGGGTGGGTAGTCACTGTTTCAGTGTGGGACACACAGCAGCCAATTTACACACAGCCAGCTCCCCCAAACAGTAACCGCATAATGACTAGGTAACCTGTTTTTTTTTGTGTGATGCTGATTGAGTGATAAATATTAGCCAGGGATGACTGCCCTCCCTACTCTTCTTCTTAACTGCAGGGCCAACAAACAGATCAACAGCACAAACACGTTCTGTTGTGGAAAACTGTGGGCTAAAAAGGAACACAGGAAAAAACCTGCATTTATGTAGCACTTCTCCCATCCACCCGGCATCTCAAAGCACTGAAAGACAGTTTGAAGAGGAGTCACTGTTGTAATGTGGGAAACGCAGCAGCCAAATTGTGCACAGCAAGCCCCCACAAACAGCAATGTGATAATGGGCAGATAATCTGTAGAAGAGTCATAGAAACATAGAAAATAGGAGGAGGGGGCCATTCAGCCCTTCAAGCCTGCTCCGCTGATCATCCAACTCAATCGCCTGATCCTGCCTTCCCCCCATATCCTTTGATCCCCTTCGCCCCTCCCATTTTCAATTTCTAACTAACTGTTTCTTGAAAACATTCAATGTTTTGACCTCAACTACTTTCTGTGGTAGCGAATTCCACAGGTTGACCACTCTCTGGGTGAAGAAATATCTCATCTTTGTCCTGAACCGTCTACCCTCAGACTGTGACCCCTAGTTCTGGACTCCCCCACCATTGGGAACATCCTTTTGCATCTGCCCTGTCTAGTCCTGTTAGAATTTTACAGGTTTCTATGAGATCCCCTCTCCCTCTTCTGAACTCCAGCGAATACAATCCTAACCGACTCAACCTCTCCTCATACGTCAGTCTTGCCATCCCAGGAATCAGTCTGGTAAAGAGTCATACGCCCTTGGAACATTAATTATGTTTCTCTCTCCACAGATGCTGCCAGACCCGCTGAGTTTATCCAGGATTTTCTGTTTTTATTTCTACCTTTTGTGAAGTTGATTGAGGGAAAAATATTGATCGGGACTACTCTCCTTCAAAATAGAGCCGTGGGGTCTTTTACACCCACCCGAGCAGGCAGAGGTTTCGGGTTATCACCTCATTGGAGAAACGGCACCTCCAACTGTGCAGCACCCCTTCAGTTCTGCACTGGAGAACTTGAGTTTTGTGCTCAAACCCTGGACTGGGACTTGAACCTGAAAGCTTGTGATTCAGAGCTGAGGGTGCAACTAACTGAGCCACAGCTGATTTGGTCTAGCAAGCAAGGGTGTCACACCTCATTATGATGTTATTATGGGGGTCATTCCCTTCACTGCAGCATTGTTAAACTCACTTCAGTTTCATCCCTTTGATATCTATCCATGGACAAGTGGCTCTGTCAGACCTCCAGGGTACCCACACTGCATGCAAGGCTAAAGGCCCTCTCTCCCTGCCTGTCTTGGCGCAGGAACAGCTACTGACTGACCTGTAGAAGGGCTCCCCCTCCCCTCACCCACCCCCCCCCCAACAATGGCGACCTGGCTTCTGAATCAATTTTTAAAATTAAGGATGTTAAAAGGTTGGAGAGAGAGCATTTTCAAGCCCCGAACTTCTAGTAAAGTCTGCAGCTTATCTCGAGCTGGTAGGCCCACGATTGGCCATCTAACTTTGAGAATCCGCCCAGTGTCCTTCATTGGGTGGAGAACTTGTCCCCTTGGAATTAAAGAGGCGCCTCTGTGAAGATTTCAGTTAGCGACTGTTTCCCCCTTGTGGATAGGTTTGGGACCTGGAAAAGTGTCCCGACCTCAGTTTCCTGGCCCTGGAAGAACAATCTAGCACATGGTGTCTCTGCTAAGGTGGATTCAAGTCCGCTAACCGAATCCCACTTCGCAACGAGACCCAATGTGCTAGATTGATCTTCCAGGGCCAGGAAACTGCAGGTCGGGACATGCGGGTTAGGTTGATTGGACGTGGTAAATTGCCCCTTATCATAGAAATCATAGAAACCCTACAGTGCAGAAGGAGGCCATTCGGCCCATCGAGTCTGCACCGACCACAATCCCACCCAAGCCCTACCCCCACATATTTACCCGCTAATCCCTCTAACCTACACATCCCAGGACTCTAAGGGGCAATTTTTTTTAACCTGGCCAATCAACCTAACCCGCACATCTTTGGACTGTGGGAGGAAACCGGAGCACCCGGAGGAAACCCACGCAGACACGAGGAGAATGTGCAAACTCCACACAGACAGTGACCCGAGCCGGGAATCGAACCCGGGACCCTGGAGCTGTGAAGCAGCAGTGCTAACCACTGTGCTACCGTGCCGCTCCCTTAGTGTCAGGGAGATTAATACGGTAAATACGTGGGGGTTACAGGGATAGGTTCTGGGTGGGATTGTTGTCGGTGCACACTCGATGGGCTGAATGGCCTCCTTCTGCACTGTAGGGATTCTATCATTCTATGATCTACCTATCACAGGCTCCCCCAATTCCTCTCGGCCATGTCACAGAGACACCCACAACACAAATTGACATTGGTAAAAAGTAACATTCTTAACCCTCTCTCGCCATCTCATTACCCAAAAGAACCCTCGCAACTGAGAGTTGCATACAAGCTCTGCTCTCCCTTCCTCCCCGCATCACCAGCATCCCTCCAACTGCTACACAACACAACATTGGATCTATAAATTGCCTCCTGGAAAAGTTCACTTTCTCCGCAGTCATTGTTCATCTGCTATTCCCAGAGTAGCAGATCTGTCAGAAACACAGCACGGAACAGCAGAGAATGAGAATTTACTGGCATGCAAACATGAAGGAGCACGCTGCTTAGAGTAATCAATTCTGACATCTCAAGACACACAAGGGGAAAGAGGACTGGATTCTTCTCCACCCAATCACTCAGTAAAGGAATATATCAATGTTCCTCTGTAGTACACGCCACCAAGGGAAGATGAGAGTTCACACAACACCAGGATACAGCCCAGCAAATCACAAGCTTTTGGAGCGCTGCTCCTTCGTCAGGTGAAGTCAAATGATGATTTCAAATAAACCTGTCCTGGTGTTGTGTGACCTCTCATCTTTGTCCACCCCAGTCCAACACCGGCATCTCCACATCATGGCCACTAAGGACTCTATTTGGATTCTCAAGGGTCTCACTTCTTTGGATACTCCAGTTTTGCACAGACACAACAATTGTGAAGTAATGTTCTACATATGGGTGGCACGGTGGCACAGTGATTAGCACTGCCACCTCACAGCGCCAGGGACCCGGGTTCGATTCCCAATTTGGGTCACTGACTGTGTGGAGTCTGCACATTCTCCCCGTATCTGCGTGGGTTTCCTCCGACTTCCTCCCACAGTCCAAAAGACGTGCTGGTTAGGATGCATTGGCCACGCTAAATTCTCCCTCAGTGTTACCCGAACAGGTGCCAGAGGATGGCGACTAAGGGATTTGCACAGTAACTTCATTGCAGCGTTAATGTAAGCCTACTTGTGACACTAATCAATAAATACATTCCCCAATTATTATCACTTTGCATTTTCGGACACTCATTCATTAATGGGGCAAATGACCAGGGCACCACAGAGGTGACTTTAATCTGTTCCTGGTTTTTACCGTAAGAAGTCTCACAACACCAGGTTACGTCTTACTGTGCCCACCCGAGTCCAAGGCCGGCATCTACACATCCTGGATTTTACCAAATTGGTGCAAAAATTACATTTTGTTAAAATTAACTGACTAACTTCCAAAGATCCAGCCTTGGATTTTCAGATGGAGTTCAGTGCACCCATTGCTTTGTCAGAAACAGGTTTGAGAACTCACTGAAATATTTAAATGAGTCACAAATGACATTTGGAACATAGCCCATGTTATTTTTGTGATATTTAATGCCTACATCTTCAGCATGTCTCTCCATTGTTGTCCTGCTGGGTGGGACTGCTCTCACCTGCTTCCATTCTCATCTTTCTAATGTAGCCAGATAATCAGTCGTAATGGCTTCTCTCTCTGTTCCTACGCCGTTCCCTTTGCTTCCCTCCCCACCCAGCCCCACATGAGCAATCCCCTCCCCTTATTTCTACTTGACATGTTATCCTTCAGTGTCATCATCCAAAGGCACAGTTAGTTTTCAGGGGAGAGGTATGACGATACTGTGCCTTTAAGAAATGTATATGTGTCGTGTTTCTTGTGCAGGATTTGTTTTCATAGTCAACTTTATTACGGGTGCCACTTTGTCTGTACCTGGTACCACCATCTCTCCTGACTCCTCTATTGTTGCCATATCATCAGACTGTCTACCCAACATCCAGTGCTGGATGAGCAGAGATTTCATAGAATGCCTACAGTGCAGAAGGCCATTCAGCCCATTGAGTCTGCACCAACCACAATCCTACTCAAGCCCTATCCCCGTAGCCCTACGTATTTACCTTGCTAATTCTCCTGACACTAGGGTCAATTTAGCATGGCCAAATCAACCTAACCCGCATATCTTTGGACTGTGGGAGGAAACCGGAGCACCCGGAGGAAACCCATGCAGACATGGGGAGAAGGTGCAAACTCCACATAGACAGTGAACCAAGCCGGGAATTGAACCCAGGTCCCTGGCGCTGTGAAGCAGCAGTGCTAACCACTGTGCCACCGTGCCGCCCATTTCTACCAATTAAATATTGGGAAGACTGAAGCCACTGTGTTTGGTCCCATTCCCTATTTACTGACTCCATCCCTTTCCCTGGCAACAGTCTCAGCCGACACTGTGAGGGATGGTGGCAATGGCTAGGGAACAGGGAGTGGGGATCAAAGACTCTGGTCTCCATCATCCCAGCTGGAGAACGGGCGGCACAGTAGCACAGTGGTTAGCACTGCTGCTTCACAGCTCCAGGGACCTGGGCTCGATTCCCGGCTTGTGTCACTGTCTGTGTGGAGTTTGCACATTCTCCTCGTGTCTGCGTGGGTTTCCTCCGGGTGCTCCTATTTCCTCCATGGTCCAAAGATGTGCAGGTTAGGTTGATTGGCCATGTTAAAATTGCCCGTAGTGTCCTGGGATGCGTAGGTTAGAGGGATTAGTGGGCAAATATGTAGGGATATGGGGATAGGGCCTGGGTGGGATTGTGGTCGGTGCAGACTTGATGGGCCGAATGGCCGCTTTCTGTGCTGTAGGGTTTCTAAGTTTCTAACATTTCTGCTCCACCAGTCCTAGACCCCACAGGGTTATAAGAAAAAACTTCAAGGATCAACCAATGTGGCTCATTTATCCACTTCTGTTACATCCAAAATCTAGTTGACAATGAGTAGCTGTTATATTAACCTTGCAGCTCAATGCCTAAGGTAAGGTGTTGTAGCAGGAGAGAGAATTTAGTATTTACTACATAAAAAGGGATGAGACATCTTTACTGCAGTGGATTCATACTTCTTCCACTAGCCTCTCAGGAATATAAACTTTTGCAAGGGGCATTAAACATTCCAATTGTATTTCTGCCTCATTGCAATGCAGCAGCCATACAAATTGCACATCAATAATGGATAGATGAGAATATAGCACACTGGCAGAATATAATTTAAATTCAGTTACATCCTAAACTGCAGAAATATCTGTTGCATTTTAAAAAGTGTAGGAGGTTTCTCTTTTCATTTCTTTTATTACTGACAGAACAAATGTTGTCCTCGGTGTATAACGACATTCACTGAAGGGGCTTGTGGTAGCATTAGAAGGTCGAGCTCTTGCCCAGGGTCGGATGGGCCTCACTTCATCAATCACCCTTCACTGACGGCACACTTTCATTAACTGACCTCCCCACCAAAGTGAGGACTATTCAGCTTCCTCGCCAAATTGATGGCTCCTTCCTCGAGTCTTCCTCTTTTTCCTCACGCACTGTCTCTCCACCTAGTACAGCGAATGGTGATCCAGCTCTGACATTCTTGAATAAAGCAGACAACTTCTTGTAAACGGAGGAACGGACTCATCCTAACTCTTCCACGATTGTGATCATCCTTCCTTCAAACTTCTGAATCACAAAGTATACCTACCAGGAACAACTGAACAGGTTGCGGCCCTTCTCCGTGCTGATGAGAAGACTGAGGGTGAACGGATAGAACTCCTCAAGATAATGAAAGGGTTTGAGAGGGTAGATGTAGGGAAGATGTGTCCACTTGCAAGCAAGACAGAACAAGGGGTGGCACGGTGGCACAGTGGTCAGCACTGCTGTCTCACAGTGCCAAGGACCCAGATTCGATCCTACAAGTCCCCCTGACACTAAGCGGCAATTTAACATGGCCAATCAACCCAACCTGCACATCTTCGGACTGTGGGAGGAAACAGGAGCACCCGGAGGAAACCCACACAGACACGGGGAGAACGTGCAAACTCCACACAGACAGTGACCCGAGGCCGGAATTGAACCCGGGTCCCCGGCGCTGTGAGGCAGCAGTGCTAACCACTGTGTCACCATATCTTAGACCTGATTAACTGTCAGCTTTTTAAGATGACAAAAGGTTGTTTGTTTATAACTTTGGCGCATTCTGATTGGCAATAAGAGACTGGGGGAATAATGAGAAAAGAGAAACAGGAGGATGCACGAAAGATTAATTTATTTTAATTTCTGACTCTGACTAACTGTAATTACTGCAGCTTGTGCTGCCTTTTCACACTTCTTGCCGATTGTTACTGCTTTCACATTTAGAGAAAATTGCTCAATGCCGTATTGTCAAGCTGACTGCTAAATTTAATTGCTAATTGGCGGAATAAGAGGAATTAGCTGTATCAAACAGACCATATTTTCCGATGTCCTGAATCAAACTGAGAGGCTGTACATTTATCCAGGAAATGTATAAGCACCATTTCAGGGGTGTGGGGGGGGGGGGGGGGGGCGCGGAGAGAGAGAGAGATATGGTGCATAATAGCAATATCACTGGGCTAGTAATCCTGAGGCCCAGGTTAATGCTCTGGGGAGACAAGTTCAAATTAATAGAAGGGATCAGAGCTGTTAATTAACCAGCATTTTCCCCTGGGAGTCAGCTGTCTCAGTACTCTAATGGGTGTCCTGATAATATGTTGCCCACACCATAATATGGTTTGTGTGGGCAGTGGGGTGAGAGCGGGCAGCCCGATATTTTAACCAGTCACCAAGGGGCAGGAAGGAAGAAGGGGTTTGATCTTTGGTAGCTGTCCTTTACAGAAGGGGGAGGTTGACCCACCTCAGATGGGACCTCCTTTCCTCCTAAACCCCCACAGAATTAAACCTACACTCCCTCACCCCTCCCTGCTTAAGGCCCCAGACCTATCGGCTTTGGGGATCCCTAGGCTGCCTTCTTCCTCTTCTTGCTGTCCTGCCAGCAGCCTCGGCCTTGGTGCTGCCAGGACTGATGGAGATGCCAGCCAATTTACATTATGGCTATGGGGCAGGCAAGAGTGTAGCAGGTCAGTTCCATGCCAGCCTAACCTCCGGAGGGAGCGGTAGGGGTGAATCGATCGCCCCCTGTATTATTCAGACCCATGAAAATCCATTCCATCATGTTTAGTGACACCACTTGTCAGCTGTTACTAAGTTGGTGGTACAATCGCCTCTGAGTCACAAGGCTCTGGTTCAAGACCCACTCCAGAAAATCACAGAATTGTTACAGCGCAGAAGAGGGCCATTCGGCCCATCGTGTCTGTGCCGGCTCTCCAAATGAGCATCATAACTTAGCGCAATTCCCCTGCCTTTTCCCTGGACCCCCCTGCAAATTATTTTTATTCAAATAATCATCTCATAACCTCTTGATTACTTGAGTACAAAATTGAATACAAAAATCTCGGCTAACGCTCCAGTGCAGTACCGAGGGAGTGCTGCGCTGTCGGCAGTCCCATCTTTCATATGAGCCGTGAAAATTTTGTCCGCTCCGGTGGATATAAAAGGTTCCAGGACACCATCGCGAAGAAGAGCGGGGGAGTTATTACAACTGTTTTGCTCGATATTAACCCCAAAATCAGCATCACAGAAAGCCAGATCACGCAGTCACTAACACATTGCTGTTTGCACAACTCTGCAGTGCGCAGGTTGTCTGTCCCCATTCTGTATGATAAAAACAATGGGCGGCATGGTGGCGCGGTGGTTAGCACTGCTGCCTCAAAGCGCCAGGGACCCGGGTTCAATTCCAGCCTCAGGTGACTGTGTGGAATTTGCAGTTTCTTCCCGTGTCTGCGTGGGTTTCCTCCGGGTGCTCCGGTTTCCTCCCACAGTCCAAAGATATGCGGGTTAGGTGAACTGGCCGTGCTAAACTGCCCCTCAGTGTCAGGGGGACTAGCTAGGGTAAATATGTGGGATTATGGGGGTAGGGGCTGGGTGGGGTTGTCAGTGCAGGCTTGATGGACCAAATGGTCTCCTTCTGCACTGTAGGATTCTATGAAGGACTACATTTCAAAAGTACCTTATTGGCTGTAAAGTGCCTCGAGATATTTAACGATCATGGAATGAGCTAAAATGCAAGTCCTTTTTTTAAAAATCCAGGAGTTAGCACTTTTCCAACCCTCCAAAAGGGTCTTTCAAGTGATTGGACTGTGTGCTGTTCTGCTATTGATTAAGGTGTAGAGTGGGTGAATGGACATGGAAATGCGGTAGTTTGGCCTGGGCAGCATGAGCAACCATAGGGAGAGAGAGTGCGGGATATGCCTTGGCATTGGAGGGGGCATGAGGAGGATCTTTTGAATTTACTTTTCAAAAGGTTTCCTCCTGCAGGACCTGCTGTCAGTCAAGGATAATCAAGTTTCTATAAAACAACGACATAAAGTTGTCTTATATCTCATGTGTGAAAGATGATGGCTGGAGGGCATCTTCTTCCCTCATTAAATATGTTACAAATACGTTTACAGCCTGAGTATCTGTTTCTGCCAACTGTATAAGGGAACTTGCAATTGTTCCATTGGAATGTTCTACAGTACATTTGTTGGCATCAGTTGGCATCAGCTGACACCACTTGCCCAACCCCCACCCGTCCCCCACCATGTACCCCCCCCCCAACCCCGCCCAACGGCCACTCTAGATTTACCCCATTCCTCGACAGAAAACAGATGCAAAGAGGTTTCAATTTGGTGGGCCATATACTTGGAAAGTCATTCATTGGACGTGTATCATGAGAATAAAGATCGCTCATCTGGTGATTTGAGTACATGGGCTGCAGGGATTCGAGAAGGCAGCTCACCACCACCACCTTCTCAAGGGCAATTAGGGACGGGCAATAACTGTTGGCCTAGCCAGCGATACCCACATCCCATGAGTCATAGAATCCCTACAGTGCAGCAGGAGGCCATTCAGCCCATCGAGCCTGCACCAATTCTCTCTGAGACAGAACCTTATCCAGGCCCTATCCCCGTAACCCCACACATTTACCATGGGCAATCCATCTAACCTGCACACCTTTGGACTGTGGGAGGAGACCAGAGCACCACGCTCTGGAAACACACAGACACGGGGAGAACGGACAAACTCCACACAGACTGACAGTCACCCAATAAATTACTAAATAAAGAACTAAAGGGGGAAAAAAAGGTTGATGAAATTGAGAAGTCCCGGGGTGAAACTGATGCTCAGCAGGAGGACAGAATGGGTATAGTGCCACTAACGCAACAGAAAAATCAGGTTCAAACAGTCAGCCGGATCACTATAGCCCACACAATATATAATAGAAACAGAGAATGCTGGATAAACTCAGCAGGTCTGGCAGCATATGTGGTAAGAGAAACAGAGTTAAGGTTTTGACAGGGTGGCATGGTGGCACAGTGGTTAGCACTACTGCCTCACAGTGTCAGGGACCCGGGTTCGATTCCCGGCTTGGGTCACTGTCTGTGTGGAGTTTGCAAATTCTCCCCGTGTCTGCGTGGGTTTCCTCCGGGTGCTCCGGCTTCCTCCCACAGTCCAAAGCTGTGTGGGTTACATGGATTGGCTATGCTAAATTGCCCCTTAGTGTCAGGGGGATTAGCTAGGGTAAATACATGAAGTTATGGAGATAGGGCCTGGGTGAGTGTTATCGGTGCAGACTCGATGGGCCGAACGGCCTCCTTCTGCACTGTAGGGATTCTATGAGTCTGTAAACCTCTTCTTCGGAGTTTTTATTTGACTGTAGCCCATCTTATGGTACTGCCCAACACCAATTTCACCTCACTAAGGTCCTAATCAACGAGGTTACACAGGACCTTGTCCTGATTCCATGCTACACACATTCTTACTAAAATAGTATGGAGGACGTCCTCAGAATAACCACATTTATGGTGGCACAGTGGTTAACACTGCAGCCTCACAGCGCCAGGGACCCGGGTTCAATTCCCAGGTTGGGTCACTGTCTGTGTGGAGTTTGCACATTCTCCCCCTTGTCTGCGTGGGTTTCCTCCGGGTGCTCCGGCTTCCTCCCACAGTTTGAAAGACGTGCTGGTCAGGTGGATTGGCCATACTAAATTGACCCTAAATTGAGTCAGGGGGACTAGCGGGGTAAATAAGTGGGGTTACGGGGCTTAGGCTTGGGTGGGACTGAAGGGCCGAATGGCCTTCTTCTGCTCTGTAGGGATTATATGATTCTATTCTATGATTCTATGAACAGACTACTCCGGCTCCCAAATCTTATGCTCCCAATGAAGTTTAAAATAGGAGGGTAATTTCTTTTTCGACAGGGTAAATGTTTTCCCTGGGTGGGATTTGCCACACACCCTGTGTGGCATGTGTTGTGGGGTCTTCGGATTCCACCGCTGTCAACAGGGTCTCCAGTTGTTAGCACCCTCTGCCACCAGGGAACATGGTGGGGGTGGGGGGGGGGGGGGGTGGTGGTTTGCTGTCGGTGGGATTGGAAGATCCCTACAGCGGGCACAGCTGGAAAATCCCACCCCCTTTCTTGGCCCATTTTCCAGGTCTCTCGCAATATTGGCCGTTCAGTGTCAACCCCCTCTCTGATTTCCCACACTCCCAGCCGGTGCAGAAGCACAAGTTCCAACTGACAGTAACACACAGCTGATGTTGAAAATTCAGCAGGGTGACGTGGAAATCCATCTGCTACTGTTCCGTGGTTCATCGCCACTCCAGCATGCTCCTTCAACCACCTCCAAATGGTGAGAAAACAGTTCAGAGAATCCAAATGGGGGAGTGAGAGATCATTCTACAAGGAACCAAAAAAAAAATGCAGCAGGTTCTCCTCCCTTAGAATCTTCCAGAATGTTTTGGCACAGAGAAAATAACTAACCTAACATAGTCCAATCACAGGACGAAGCAGGAAATGAAAATTACAGGTTTTACTCAGAGGTAAATTTAAGTTTATTTATTAGTGTCACAAGCAGGCTTATATTAACATTGTAAGAAGTCTCACAACACCAGGTTAAAGTCCAACAGGTTTATTTGGAATCACGAGCTTTCTGAGCGCTGCTCCTTCATCAGGTGAGTGGAGAGTTGGGTTCACAGACACGGCATATATAGACAAAGGCACAATTGCAGATAATGGTTGGAATGCGAGTCTTTACAGGTAATCGAGTCTTTACAGGTACAGACAGTGCGAGTGGAGAGAGGGATGATCACAGGTTAAAGAGGTGTGAATTATCTCAAAGCCAGGACAGTTAGTAGGATTTTGCAAACCCAGGCCAAATGGCGGGGGTTACAGATAGTGTGATGTGAACCCAAGATCCCGGTTGAGGCCGTCCTCATGCATGCGGAACCCAGCCATCAATAAAACTCAATCAGTTGAACTAACCTGTATGTATGTATATCTACCTATCGCAGTGACAACTCAATGATAGAAGACTACTGTATATCAGAGAATCATAGAGTATTATGGAACAGAAGGAGGCCATTTGGCCCATCAGGTCTGTACTAGCTAAGAAGAGAGTTACTGAGCACAATCCCACTTCCCAGCTTTGGTCTCTATTCCCGTTGGTTACAGCATTTCGAGTGCATGTTCAAGTACCTCACAAATATGAAGAAAGTTTCTGCTCCTCATCACCATTTAAGGCAGTGATTTCCAGCCCCCCACCTCCCCCCCACCCACACCCCCCCACCCCCCCACCCCCCCCGCAGCCCCCGCCCACCCCCCCCAAGCCCACCCCCCCCAACCCCCCCGCCCCCGCCACCCCACCCAACCCCCGCCCCCGCCCCCCCACCCCCCCCCCCACCCCCCCCCCCCCCCCCCCGCCCCCACCGCCACCCCCCAGTCAAAGAATTTCTCCTCAACTCCCTTCAAACCCTTCAACCAATCACTTTAAATAATTTGCACTGTTGTGCTCGGAATGGAACAAAAGTGTCACCAAAAAGAAGGTTTGAAGTTCTCATAGAATCCCGGCAGTGCAGAAAGAGGCCATTCAGCCCATCAAAGCTGCACCAACAACAATCCCACCCAGGCCCTATCCCCATAACCCCACTATTTACGTATTTGCCCACAAGTCTCCCTGACACTAGGGAGCAATTTAGCATGGCCAATCAACCTAATCTGCACATCTTTGGAGTGTGGGAGGAAACCGGAGCACCCGGAGGAAACCCACGTAGACATGGGGAGAGTGTGCAGACTCCACACAGTCAGTGACCCAAGCTGGGAATCGAACCAGGGTCCCTGGCGCTGTGAGGCGGCAGTGCTACCCACTGTGCTGCCCTCGGTAAATGGCTAACGAATGGTACAGGTACAAGTAAGGTGCGTGTGCAGACTCCATCCCAGTTCCAGCATTCAGTACAGGCAAGGTTTAAATTTAAAATTATGTCCATGTACCAGGAGGAGTAGAAACAACTATCAATTCACTCAACTGCAAACTATGTGGTTGTGTCAACGCCTCTACCCTATTGCCCTTCCAGACCCATCTTTCTTCTATAAAAATAAAAGCAAATTACTGCAGATGGTTGGGGGGCGGGAGGAATGGGACAGAGGTAGAATGTAGAAAAGGGGAAGTGGGGGGGAGTAAAGGTAAAGGAAGGGGGCTGAAGTAGGGGGAAAGAGTGGGGGGGGGGGTAAGAAAAATGAAGAAAGACAATAAAGAAATAAAAGGTAGAGAACAGTAAAAAATTAAATAAAATAGAATGAAAACAAAGGGGTTGAGGTGGGGTAGAGCAAATCATCTGAGGTTGTTGAATTCGATGTTGAGACCGGAAGGCTGTAAAGTGCCCAGCCGGAAGATGAGATGCTGTTCCTCCAGTTTGCGTTGAGCTTCACTGGAACATTGCAGCAGGCCAAGGACAGACATGTGGGCATGGGAGCAGGATCGTGTGTTAAAATGGCAGCAACTGGAAGGTCTGATTGCGCACAGACCCAAGGTGCGCAGCAAAGCGATCACCCAGTCTACGCTTGGTCTCTCCGATATAGAGGAGACCACATTGGGAGCAGCGAATGCAATAGACCAAATTGAAAGAGATGCAAGTGAAACACTACTTAACCTGGAATGAGTGTTTTGGACCCTTGGATGGTGAGATAGAAGAGGTAAAGGGGCAGGTGTTACACCCTCCGCGATTGCATGGGAAGGTGCCATGAATGACGGGAGAGGTGTTGGGTATATTGGAGGAGTGGATTAGGTTATCCCAGAGGGAACGGTCTCTGCAGAATGCTGCCAGAGGGAGTGAAGGGAAGATGTGTTTGGTGGTGGCATAGATCTTTCATCTAGTCAGACTCTGAGTGTCTTTATATTGTGTCAGCCCAGAGAACCTGCAAGTAGCAACCGGGGGTGGATGGGAAGGGAAGGGGTGGGTGAAGTGACATAGTGTTGAGGCCTGGCTTTCAAATTGGACTGCGGCTCCCGTTGGAATAATGGGCGGGCACCGATTGTGAAAACCCACCCTGTTGAACCTCCATCGATCCACCCGACTTTGCGACTTCATGCAAGAAATGTAAACCAAGAGAATTATGCAACATTAATCAGGATGGACAAGAATCCACCCCCCCCCCCCCCCCCCCCCCGCCTCCACTCACCTCTCCCCCACGGGGCTTCGGAAACCCGTTCATCACAGGGAAATGGTGAGAGGACCGCATTGTGGGGTAAACTGATACACAACTACAACTTTCCCAAATTGGCCAATTCATGGCCAGAGGGCAAGGCTGACCATCCAATTAAAGATGGCGGCCAGGCTCTTGATGCTGGACAGCAAACCGGCTGCACCTCAGCACTGATTAAGCTTTAAATGTGAAACAATTAGATTAAGCATCTGAGCCACCGTGGTGGAGGGGACGAGCTGCTGAAGGGCAGCCCGTATCTGTAGCTGAAGGCACATTGGGAGGAAGGCTTACAAAACTACCTGGAGCGTCAGTGTTTAATCTGCCACTGGGAGGCTGCCTCCAGTTAGTTGCATTATTCCCTCAATGCCTGAGAGGACCTGGAGGCCAACGGGGATATCCGACCATAAGTTTGAAATAGGCCCTCAATTCCCTTACTTAGTGTGTGGGGAGCGGACCATGCAATGGTCCACTGACCTCGGGCGGGAATCTTGGGTTTTGAGGCGAGCGCAGCTGCAGAATCCTGTACATAATATTCTTCAGAGGCTAGCTCAGTCACGTCACAAGTCACTGGGGTAGCTACAATCTTTGGACAACAACATAAAATGGTGATAGCCAATTAGTTTACATCCCTCGCTATCTGGCTGCCGTATCACTCAATGTCAAAGTTACACCCAGTGTCTTCTCTGCACATGATCAATTTGGTCTGTGCTATGATGGTTCATGCCCCTTGGGCAATCAGAACAATTTTATAAATATCCACACACGTGATGCTGGAGGTGAAATGTCTGCACCGCAATCTTTCAACCTCTCTCAACAGCTTTCATACCAATCTGGACCATTTACAATTCAAACTATACAAGCTATCACATGCAACTGACTGTGTGCACAATGGCCGGGCTTTTCCACTCAGGGTCCAAGGCCTGTGGTGGGGGAGGGGAAGGAAGTCAAAGGGACTCCCGCTGCAAAGCCTGGTGGGTAAACCTGCCGCATCGCGCAACGTTGGGCTCATTAATTATGCAGCCAGGGTTTTCCCCCGGCGAATCACGCGGCGGGGCAGGCAGCAAGGCGCACACCCTGCTGTCATATTTTAAAAGTGTCTGGGCAGCTACTCACTCATCGTGTAAGGGGTTTAACAGGCAACAGCAAGCACCGCTGACATCCACCACCCCGCCATCCCCATCCCAAGGTATAGAACCACTTCGCTGGAAACATTAGTGCAAGCACCAACTCAAGATGGCGCCAGAGCGAGGGAACTTCTTGCAAGATGTGCCCAGCATGCCTTCTAATTCTATCTTTTACTCTCGTTCTCTGCTTCTAAAACTTTATTCTCTTTTAAACTCTCTCTTCCATGCAGTCAAGGGCATTCAGCTTCTGATCTTCAGGTAAGCGTTCTCCAAGGCGGCCTTCACGACACACAACAACGCAGAGTCGCTGAGCAGAAACTGATAGCCAAGTTCCGTACACATGAGGACGGCCTCAACCGGGATCTTGGTTTCATGTCACACTATCTGTAACCCCCACGACTTGCCTGGGCTTGCAAAATCTCACTAACTGTCCTGGTTGGAGCCGATTCACGCCTCTTTAACCTGTGCTTAACCCTCTCTCCACTCACATCGTCTGCACCTGTAAAGACTTGATTACCTGTTAAGACTCACATTTCAACCATTATCTTGTAAATTGAGTTTGTGTCTATATATGCCCTGTTTGTGAACTGAACTCTTCACTCACCTAATGAAGAGGTAACGTTCTGAAAGCTCGTGCTACCAAATAAACCTTTTGGACTTTAACCCGGTGTTGTGAGACTACTTACTCTTCCCTGCTGCTGTCAGACTTTTGAATGGACTGACCTTGCATTAAGTGGATCTTTCTCTATACCCTAGCTATGAGTGTAACACTACATTCTGCACTCTCTCTTTTCTTTCTCTATGAACGATATGCTTTGTCTGTATAATGCACAAGAAACAATACTTCTCACTGTATATTAATACATGTGACAATAATAAATCAAATCAAATCAAGCCAGGGAGGACAGGAGGGACGTCTTTTTTAAGGACACAGCCTCTGTAGCCCACTGTGGTAAAGAATTCCACAGATTCACTACCCTCTGAGAGAAGAAATTCCTCCTCATCTCTGTCTTAAATGGGTGAACCATTACTCTGAGATTATGCCCTCTGGTCCCAGACTCTCCCACAAGGGGAAACAACCTCTCAGCATCGACCCTGTCAAACCTCCTGAGAATCACATCTCAATAAGGTCGCCTCTCATTCTTCTAAACTCCAATGAGTACAGGCCCAACTTACTCATCCTCTCCTCATAAGAAAACCCCGCCATACTTGGGATCAAGCTGGTGAATCTTCTCTGGACTGCTTCCAATGCCAATATATCTTTCCTTGTGTGGTAAATTATTGCAAGCATGCTTCAATTTACCAAGGAAACCTTCCTGAGTTGATTTTTAATCTTTATTTCTCACCATCAGTGGAGATTAAAGAAAATAATTTGACCAAGAGTTCATTCTTCAAAAAAAATCTGTATTTTTTTACATGTCAAATTCTAGTGGAAAATCTGCCAGAGGTTGACTGTGAAATCCTTAAAAACTCAAGTTATTGATGAAAGTGGAAATGTTTTTCCTGCAATGAATGAACAGATAATCCTGTAGGACCCGTTAATTTCAGAAGTGAATCAGGAGTGTGCTCCTGTCACACTCCACACGGGAAGAACAAACTCTAAACTCTTCCTCCAATCCCTCTGTAAACCTGAGGCCAATCAAAACTCTTCTGACCTTGCCTTTGCTCACACCAAATACTGTTCAACCATCACCATTCTGCTCGTTGTCCCACGCTGAACCATAGAATCCCTACAGTGGAGAAAAAGGCCCATCGAGTCTGCACCGACTCTCTGAAAGAGCATCTTACTCAAGCCCTCCCACCCTATCCCCTTAGCCCCATACATATACCAGGGCCAATCCACCTTACCTACACATCTCTGGATGCTCAGGCACAATTTGGCATGGCCAATCCACCTAACCTGCACATCTTTGGACTGTGGGAAGAAACTGAAACACCCGGAGGAAACCCATGCAGACACGGGGAGAACGTGCAAACTCCACACAGACAGTGACCCAAGGCTGGAATTGAACCTGGGTCCCTGGCACTGTGAGGCAGCAGTGCTAACGACCGTGCCACCCCGTCGCCCCGATTGGCATCACCCCGATTTTAAAATTCCCATTCGAGTTGTCAAATCCCTCCGAGGCCTAACCCTGGGACCACAACCGGATAATCTCTCCGGCCCCACAACCTTCCGAGATAGCTTCACTCATCTAATACTGGCCTCCTGAGCATCGTTGATTTTAATGGGCTTCACCGTTGGTGGCCGTGCCTTCGCCTGCCTAGTCCCTCAGCTTTGGAACTCCTCTACTACCTCCCTCTCGTCCTCCTCCCTTAAGACTCCCTTGCTCTGCCTCTTTGACCAAGCTTTTCAATGCTATAATAGCGCCTCGGGTAACTTCGTTAGAGATTTTCCTGCTCAGGGCATTTTATTTTGTTAAGGGCAGTGGCAGATGGGGGAGAGGGGTGGTTGGGGGGGGTTGTTACATAAATCTAAATTGTTGTTTTAAAATCAATCAAATTAAAACACAATGCAGCTGAGTTTCCTTACTATAACCCGCTGTGCTCCCAATGAATCCAATCAGGTGTGAGCCTTATGGGCGCTTCCTGGAGACAAAGGTGGGGAACAAGTGTCAGATTGCCACTTGGAGCGAGCAGTGGTATTTAATATAATCGGCGCACTATTTACAAATGGATAAGGAGAAATATTAAAGTCATTTTGCCTGGGTCACCATGCCCATTTCCATATCACGATGAAATTATGTACTGTGTTACTCACTACTTAGTTTTCATGCAGAGAGAACAATACAATACAATATTTGTTCTTGCAATCTTTATTTCCAACAACTAAAAACATTCAAGTTCAGAAGGTTCACCCCAACCACTCCAGGGGGAATGTTAATATCAGACCCAAAGTAAATGGCATTTTAAAAATGACCACTTACACACCAAAAGCTGGCGGAGGTATTCACAGACATCTTCAACCTCTCTTTACAACAATCTGAGGTCCCTATCTGCTTCAAGATGACCATCATCCCGGTCCCTAAGAAAAGCCAAGCAGCGTGCCTTAATGACTATCAGCCGGTGACTCTGACATCCATCATTATGAAGTGCTTCGAAAGGTTAGTCACGGCACGAATGAATTCCAGCCTCCCAGACTACCTGGATCCACTACAGTTTACCTACCGCCGCAACAGGTCCACAGCAGACGCCATTTCCCTGGTCCTGCACTCAACCCTGGAACACCTAGATAACAAAGACACCTATGTCAGACTCCTATTTATTGACTACAGCTCAGCCTTCAACACTATTATTCCCACAAAGCTCATCTCCAAACTCCATGGCCTGGACCTCGGCACCTCCCTCTGCGACTGGATCCTGAACTTCCTAACCCACAGACCACAATCAGTAAGGACAGGCAACAACACCTCCTCCACAATCATCCTCAACACCAGTGCCCCACAAGGCTGTGTTCTCAGCCCCCTACTATACTCCTTATACACCTATGACTGTGTGGCCAAATTCTCTTCCAATTCGATTTTCAAGTTTGCTGACGACACCACGGTAGTGCGTTGGATCTCAAACAATGACGAGACAGAGTACAGGAATGAGATCGAGAATCTGGTGAACTGGTGCGGCAACAATAATCTCTCCCTCAATGTCAACAAAACGAAGGAGATTGTCATCGGAAGCGCAAAGGAGAACATGCCCCTGTCTACATCAATGGGAATGAAGTAGAAAGGGTCGAGAGCTTCAGGTTTTTAGGTGTCCAGATCACCAACAACCTGTCGTGGTCCCCCCATGCCAACACTACAGTTAAGAAAGCCCACCAATGCCTCTACTTTCTCAGAAGACTAAGGAAATTTGGCACATCAGCTACGACTCTCACCAGCTTTTACAGATGCACCATAGAAAGCATTCTTTCTGGTTGTATCACAGCTTGGTATGGCCCCTGCTCTGCCCAAGGGTCGTGAATGTAGCCCAATCCATCACGCAAACCAGCCTCCCATCCATTGACTCTGTCTACACTTCCCGCTGCCTTGGTAAAGCAGCCAGCATAATTAAGGACCCCACGCACCCCGGCTATTCTCTCTTCCACCTTCTTCCTTCGGGAAAAAGATACAAAAGTCTGAGATCACGTACCAACCGACTCAAGAACAGCTTTTTCCCTGCTGCTGTCAGACGTTTGAATGGACCTACCTTGCATTATGTTGATTACTTAATACCTTGTATTAAGCTATGACTGTAACACTACATTTTGCACTCTTTCATTTCCTTCTCTATGAACGGTATACTTTGTATAGCGCGCAAGAAACAATACTTTTCACTGTATGTTAGTACATGTGACAATAATAAATAAAATTAAATTAAATTAAATCAAATCAAAAGACTCACAAACACACTAATCCACTGCATTGCTGCACATCAACAAAGAAGGAAATTTCTGCAGAGTCATAGAATCCAAAGGTGTGCAGGTTAAGTTGAGTGGCCACTCTAACTTAACCCTATGGTCAGGGGGATTAGCAGGGTAAATGCATAGGATTACGGGGATAGGGCCTGGGTGCGATTGCTGTCAGCGCAGACTCGATGGGTTGAATGGCCTCCTCCTGCACTGTAGGGATACTATGATTCTACGAATCTCTACGGTGCAAAAGGAGGCCATTCAGCCCATCGTACCTGCACCAACAACAATCCCACCAAGGGCCCTATCCCCGTAACCCCACTTGCTAATCCCCCTGAAACTAATGGGCAATTTGGCATGGCCAATCCACCTAACCTGCACATCTTTGGATTGTGGGAGGAAACCGGAGTAAATCCACGCAGACATGGGGAGAATGTGCAAACTCCACACAGACAGTTACCCGAGGCCGGAACTGAACCCGGGTCCCTGGCGCTGTGAGGCAGCGGTGCTAAGAGATGTGTAACATAGTGTCAACTTAAAAAACTCAGGTATAAATCAGCTTATTCAGGGAGCCGCAATGGCAAACGACAGCAAAATAAACTGGAGGGGCTGGGCTAATGAGGGGGAACCACAGTCTAACTAGCGGATATCATTTTGGGAATAAAGACATTCCCGTGCATCACACGCAATGCTCGAACTTGTGTCGAACTCTGAGTTGTCGATGCTCAGAGTGTTAGCCATTCACTGACAAGCATGTGGCAAATGCTGCTGAAGTATTTATGCTTGGGTGACATTTATGACGTGCCAGTAAGTGGGTGTAAAATTATTGATAAGCCCGAATCTTGGCAACCAATGATCTTTGAACAGGATTAATTCCCGTCTGCAGGCCCAATGTAAATTTTAATCAGATGGCCAATATTTTATGGCAGAGACTAAAAACATCCAATGGACACATTCGTCCAATTAACGAACTGTTACACATCAAACTCCACCAGCACCAGGACTTAGCAGCAGCCAATGCAACCCAATGTCCAGGAAATAAACAGTTAGCAGGTCAAAAGTGGGCTTTAGAAAGATGTTGTACTCTCCTGCAATTGGACAATTGTATTAAGGAAGCTGAAATCTGCCATCTTTACCCGGTCTGGCCTACACGTGACTCCAGAGCCACGGCAATGTGGTTGACTCTTAAATGCCCCTTTGAAATGGGCGAGTGAAACACTCAGTTCAAGGGGCAATTAGATACGGACAACAAAGGCTGGCCCAGCCAGCGACGCCCACATCCCGTGAAGGAATAAAGAGAATTGCTTCACATTTACTTTTTAAAAAAAATTTAATTCATGGGACACGGGCGTCGCTGGTTGGGCCCAGCATTTATTGCCCAACCCTTGTTGCCCTTTGTGGTGAACCATAGATGGTTACCACTATGGGTACTGAACCATAGATGGTTAGCACTGTGGGTACTTGTACATATGTTACTGTTGTCACTGTTGGGGTTAGGGTTGGGGTGTTCTACCTGTTGGTATTGTTCTGTGGTACACTCCGGTTGGCTCCGCCTACCTGTAGGAGTATAAAGGTCACTGCACTGCCTGGTGACCCTTTAGTCTGGGATTGTATTGTTATATAGTATGCTCCATTCTTGTTACTAATAAAAGCCTTTATTTCCCAGGTACGATCTAGCTTCCCGAGTGATTTAATCGCGCATCACCCTTGGAGGGCAGTTGAGAGGCAACCACATTGCTGTGGCTCTGGAGTCACATGTAGGCCAGACCTGGTAAGATCGGCAGATTTCCTTCCCAAGTTCCTCATATTAAAAAATACCTTTTGTTCCTAACAAAACCTCAAATCAAGTGGTGATACGAGAGTGCCACAACATAACAAAACCTATTACATTACTGACTTTTCTCCATTCTGACGAAAGTTTACAGACATGAAGCATTCCTCTAGCCAATGATGGCCTACTGAGTATTTCTAGCGTTTTCTATTTTAATCTCTGTTTGCGTCGGGTAGGTTTAGTTATTAAAATACGTGCAGTGGTTGTTTAAAAAGCCTGCTCCTTTTATTTCTTATCATTACAAGAGCACGATGCTGATAGCAAGCAGTTCCTTTTGCCCCGAACACATCTCCCACTGACTCACTGCAATCCTAAAAAGGTGTACACCTCTGAACTAATCGCACTCCAATACGTCAGCGGACGTCACTGTCAGAAAAAGCATTCGATTTTCCATTCATTGAAGTACGGATGCTCAAAGAGGGACGACTGGGAGTAAGGCAGTACATGCAGACAGTACAATTACGTTTAGCACAATCTAATCGTTTCACAGCATGCAGCACATAATACTGAAGATAAGTGTGGCAGCAAATCTCAAGAGATCAGTTCAGAAAGCAAAAACAGACTTTTTCTTTAAAAAAGGCTATGTTACAACCTTCGCAGGGACCGGAGCAATCAAATCTGTTAAAGTGAATGCAATGGTGTTACCATCGCTGAATCCCCCACTGTCAATATCCTTGGGGTTACCACTGGGCGGCATGGTAGGCGGCACGGTGGCACAGTGGTTAGCACTGCTGCCTCACAGCTCCAGGGACCCGAGTTTGATTCCCGGCTCGGGTCACTGTGTGTGTGGAGTCTGCATGTTCTCCCTGTGTCTGCGTGGGTTTCCTCCGGGTGCTCCGGTTTCCTCCCACAGTCCAAAGATGTGCAGGTTAGGTTGATTGGCTATGCTAAATTGCCCATAGTGTCCCAGTGTAGGTTAGAGGGGTAGCCGTGTGGGGTTGTGGGATAGGGCCTGGGGTGGGATTGTTGTCAGTGCAGACTCGATGGGCCGAATGGCCTCCTTTTACACTGTAGGATTTCTATGATTTACCATGAACTCAAATGGACTCACCACATAAACTCAGTGGCTACAAGAGCAGCTCAGAGGCTAGGAATACTGTAGCGAGTAACTCACCTCCTGACTCCACAGAGCCTATCCACCATCTACAAGGCACAAGTCAGGAGTGTGATGGAATACTCCCCACTTGGCTGAATGGGAGCGGTTCCAACTACACTCAAGAAGCTTGACACCACCAGGACAAAGCAGCCCCGCTTGATTGGCACCACATCCACAAACATCCACTCCCTCCACCACCGACACTCAGTAGCAGCAGTGTGTACTGTCTACAAGATGCACTGCAGCAATTCACCAAAGATACTTAGACAGCACCTTCCAAACCCACAGCCACTTCCATCTCGAAGGACAAGGGCAGCAGATACATGGGAACACCATCACCTGCAAGTTCCCCTCCAAGCCCCTCACCACCCTGAATTGGAAATGTATCGCCGTTCCCTCGCAGTCGCTGGGTCAAAATCCTTGAACTCCCTCCCTAATGGCATTGTGGGTCAACCCGCAGAACATGGACTGCAGCGATTCAAGAAGGCAGCTCACCACCACCTTCTCAAGGGCAACTAGGGATGGGCAATAAATGCTGGCCAGCCAGCGACACCCATGTCCCACGAATGAATAAAAAAATGTTCAATGCTCCTGATGTACTGGAATACAAGAAATAGAAGCAGGAGTGGGTCACCAGGCCCTTCAAGCCTGCCCCGCTATTCACTACAATCATGGCTGATCTAGGCCGGCCTCAACTCCTTTTCAGTGCCACTTCCCCATAGCCCTCTATTACTAAATTACTAGGCCTCTAAATACTTCTAATGATCCAGCCTCCACCACCCTTTGGGGCAGAGAATTCCAGAGATTCACCACCCTCTGCAAGAAGAAATTTCTACACACCTCAGTTTTAAATGACTGGCCCTTTACCTTGTAGCGATTGTCCCCTTGTTCGAGACTCTCCCACTAGTGAAAACATCTCACCATCTACCCTGTCAACCCTCCTCAGGATCCTATACATTTGAATAAGGTTACCCCTCACTCTTCTAAACTCCAAGGAATGCAGACTTAGACTATTTAGTCTCTCTTGATAGAACAACCCTGTCATGCCAGGAATTAGCTTGGTGAATCTCCTTTGGACTGCCTCTAATGTTACTATATTCTTTTTCAAGTTAGGGGCCAACACTGTGCGCAGTATTCCAGGTGAGGCTTCACCAACACCCTGTACAATTGCAACAAAACCTCCCTATTTTTAAACTCAAACCCCTTTGCAATAAAGGCCAAAATGCCTTCTTAACTACTTGTTGGACCTGCCCGCGAGCTTTATGTGATTCATGCACTAGAACACCTAGATCCCTCTGCACTTCACTCATCTGCAGTCTCTTTCTGTTTAGATAATAACCTGCCTTTTGATTCCTCCTTGAAGTGCAGAGCCTCACACTTCCCCACATTAAAGTCCATTTGGTGGCTTTTTGCCCAGTCACCCAATCTATCTATATCCCATGGCAGAATCACAGTATCCTCATCACAACCTGCCCTTCCACCCATCCTCGCATCATCGGCCAATTCGGAAACCTTACATTCTGTTCCTTCTGCTCCAAATATTTCTGTCAAAGAAACAACAGAAAATAGTTTGAGGGAAGAAAACGAACGAGGATGTGAAAATACAAAGAATGTATAATTGTGAATAATGTCAGCTTAGATGAAAGCACACATCAATGGCCCCGTTAGCATGTTTTAAAATATAATACATTAGCCACCAAAGATGTGCTGAACATGGTACTTCAATAGGCTGCACTTATAACATCACGATAAAATGTCACTAAGAGAATACTGCCAATGAAATGATGAGTGAGTGGAGAGAAGCAAATAAGCAGCATGACTATAGAACATTGGAAGGCTAGGGATGACTATTTGTTTGTGTTTTCTGATTCATTAATGGAACGAGGGTGTCGCTGGCTAGGACAGCATTCATTGCCCATCCCTAATTGCCCTTGAGGAGGTGGTGGCAAGCTGCCTTCTTTAACCGCTGCAGTGTAGGTACAGCCACAGTGCTGTTAGGGAGGCAGTTCCAGGATTTTGACCCAGCGACAGTGAAGGAATGGCGATATAATTCCCAGTCAGGATGGTGAGGGGCTTGGAGGGGAACTGCCAGGTAGTGGTGTTCCCATGTGTCTGCTGCCATTGTCGCTCTAGGTGGTAGAGGTTGCAGGCTCGGAAGGTGCTGTTGGAAGAGTGCCGCCGAGTCTTTGCATCTTGTAGATGGTACTAATTGCTGCTACAGTGCACTGCTGGACAAGGGAGTAAATATGTAAGGTTGTATCAAACAGGCTGCTTTGCCTTGAGTGGTGTCAAGTTGTACAGAAAGTTGTACATGAACAAAACCATCATAGAATCAAACAATGCAAAAGAGGCCCTTCAGCCCATTGAGTCTGCACTGACACATGAGAAGCACCTGAACTCCCACCTTATCCCATTTACTAGCACTTGGCCCATGGCACCACATAACATTCAAGGCTAAGTGCTCATTCAGGAACTTTTTAAAGGATCTGAGGCAACCTGCCTCTACCACCCTCTCAAGCAACGCCTGAAACACGTGGGTATAAAGTTAAAAAATCATTGCCCCAACACCTTTCCATCTCTCTCTCCATCTTTTAAGAGGAGGTGAATGCAGCTGATTCCTGCTGGAAAGACAGCCTCACTCAACTTAATCTTTATAGGTCTCAATTTTGTCAGCTCGTATCTACATTGAAGAGACCATATTTTAGTTAGCCAGAATTTTACGGGTTTATTTGGAATCACGAGCTTTCGGAGTGCTGCTCCTTCATCAGGTGAGTCGGAGCAGCGCTCCAAAGGCTTGTGATTCCAAATAAACCTGTTGGACTTTAATCTGGTGCTGTGAGACTTCTTACTGTGCCCACCCCAGTCCAACGCCGGCATCTCCACCTCAGAATTTTATGGGGAAACAATGGCCCCACCTCTCAGCTGAAATCATAGAATCCCTACAGTGCAGAAGGAGGCCATTCAACCCATCAAGTCTGCAGCAACTCTCTGACAAAGTATCTTACCCAGGCCCTATCCCTGTAACCCCACGTATTTACCATGGCCAGTCTATCTAACTTACACATCTTGGGACACTAAGGGGCAATTTAGCACAGCCAATCCACCTAATCTGCAAATCTTTGGACCGTGGGAGGAAACCGGAGCACCCGGAGGGAACCCACGCAGACACGGGGAGAACGTGCAAACTCCACACAGACAGTGACCCAAGGCCGGAATCGAACCCAGGTCCCTGGCGCTGTGAGGCAGCAGTGCTAACCACTGTGCCACCGTGCCACCCTTCAATGTCCAGCACGAGCCTGCCTCCATTGACCCGGTCCACCTCACAGTGACCTTACGATCATCAGTCTGTTACGACTCTCACAAACTTTTACTTATTGTTTCTGGTTGTATCACAGCTTGGTATGGCTCTTGCCCTGCCCAAGACCGCAAGAAACTACAAAGGGTCATGAACGAAGCCCAGTCCATCACTCAAACCAGCCTCCCATCCATTGACTCTGTCTACACTTCCCGCTACCTCGGCAAAGCAGCCAGCATAATCAAGGACTCCACGCACCCCGGACATTCTCTCTTCCACCTTCTTCTATCTGGAAAAAGATACTAAAGTCTGAGGTCACGTACCAACCGACTCAAGAACAGCTTCTTCCCTGCTGCTGTCAGATTTTTGAATGGACCTACCTCGTATTAAGTTGAACTTTCTCTACACCCTAGCTATGACTGTAACATTACATTCTGCACCTTCTCCTTTCCTTCTCTATGAACCGTATGCTTTGTCTGTATCGCGCTTAAGAAACAATACTTTTCACTCTATACTAATACATGTGACAATAATAAATCAAATTTTTAAAAAATCAAAATCAAATCAAATCGACTGAGGACAGGGCTTCTGCCCCAAAGAGAGGAAAATCTGTCTCCGAGAGCCTATGGCTAAGCAAGTGCCAGGTGTCTTCCTTGTCCCATCAGCGCCACCACACGAGATGGCCACGGCTGGGAGTGCAATCAGTCCCCAAGCAGCCATGTCTAGCATTTTGCCAGGCTGAACAACTGGCCTGCCCTAGCAATGGTGTGTGGGATAGGGGAGGGGAGGGTGGAGCCTTTGCTGCAGACAGGGGGGCATAAAAGCCCTTAAGATTGCCATGTGACATGGACATCCGCTGCTGGTAAAATCAAAGCATCAGCAAAATCATGTGCCAATTAACTGGGATGGGACCATGTCCCATCATGGCAATGCATATGTTGGGTGACCAGCTCGGAGGCAGAACTGGGACTGGAGTGGCTGGACAGAAGAGGCTGTGTCACGGAACCTCCAGGGCTACATCCAGACGAGGGTTGGCAACCCTTTCTCTGTCGAGCATGCCTTGAGTCACAGCAACAACATGGGCTAACTGACTGCAGCGCTCTGTACGCGAGTCAACAACACCATGGAGACATTTGTCCTAATTGAAATCAGCTTTGGTTTGGCTGGAGGCGAATTCAAATTCAGCGGGTTCCAAAAGAGAATGTGAAACCAGAGCTTGAGGCGAGATAACCTGCTCTCTGTGTACAGCAGTGAGAGCACAGTGCAGCACGTATAGTAAGACATCATTAGTATTCAGTAATAGCTCTGCATCACTGCTACTGAAAGAAAGGTAACAGGGAGGTTAGATTAGAGACGTGCGCTGGGTAAAAACTATTAGGATCTGCCCTGCAGCTCTGCAAAAACTACACTGAAAAATACAGAGTACCGTGCTGCATCCCCCCTGGACCCAGTTAACTAACTGACTTGGCTCATATGCTTTACTCACTTATTTGGTAAAACACCAAATTCTGAAAAATGTTAACAACTGTCTCTTTCACCCACTGAAGGAAGAGGCGTTTTGAAATCAAAGTGAGTGGGAATGTGCAGGGCGGAGGTGGAGAACGGGAGGTCCCATTGCCGAGACTTTGGGAACACGAGTGTTCAAAACAAAAGATTATTAAAAATGCAGCTACTTTGGCCTCCTTCCGAGTAATCACCATTCACAGTTCACAACTTTACAGTCCTTTCTCGTTCCTTTCACCTTGCATTATTCTGATACGATACACAGTACAGGACAGTGGATAAGATTTTGTGATCATCTGTGATAAGAGGACAAGAGTACCTCATACAACCAATGGCATGGCAGAGGCAATGAAAATTAATATGGTCCACAGTGGGTGGCCAATGCTTCTGAAGAGGATTTATGCAAATCATGGTTTATTATAAGAAAGTTCCAGAAATGAATGCCAAGACAGTGGCTGCAATTTATCTTCTTTGTGACCCTCCAATTTCTCTCATTTACCGGAGTTATCGCATTTTCCACACAACATGGACACCAGGCGGAATTACCACCCCAAAAGGGAGCTCACCAGTTGAAGAGGTAATAAGAGGTGGTAAAGGCAGTAAGAGGAGCTCCCAGATAAATAGATATATCTTCGTAGCGCCCATCCAGTATCAAATCCTATCAAAGGTGAGTGTGGAAGACTCCCTCCAACCATTGACATCAGCTTGAGCCACTCCCACCACCATCTTTCTGCAGGTGGGGTCCCAGGGAGCAGTTGTGAGGGACATAATGGAGGTGAAAATGACCAGAAGCCGGGAACCTGTCACAGGTCAGCATTTCCGTGGAGGGCTGGGGCACACACGGGTTGTGAAAATCGAAACCAATTTCCAGAGAAATGAACATCCTTGTCAATTCCAGAGAAATGTCCAGTTTCGTCAATTCCAGAGAAATGTCCAGTTCCATCAATTCCAGAGAAATGTCCAGTTCCACCAATTAGAGAAATGTCCAGTTCCCTCAATTAGAGAAATGTCCAGTTCCGTCAATTAGAGAAATATCCAGTTCCCTCAATTAGAGAAATGTCCAGTTCCCTCAATTAGAGAAATGTCCAGTTCCGTCAATTAGAGAAATGTCCAGTTCCGTCAATTAGAGAAATGTCCAGTTCCCTCAATTAGAGAAATGTCCAGTTCCATCAATTAGAGAAATGTCCAGTTCCGTCAATTAGAGAAATGTCCAGTTCCGTCAATTAGAGAAATGTCCAGTTCCGTCAATTAGAGAAATGTCCAGTTCCGTCAATTAGAGAAATGTCCAGTTCCCTCAATTAGAGAAATGTCCAGTTCCCTCAATTACAGAGAAATGTCCAGTTCCGTCAATTACAGAGAAATGTCCAGTTCCCTCAATTAGAGAAATGTCCAGTTCCCTCAATTACAGAGAAAGGTCCAGTTCCGTCAATTACAGAGAAATGTCCAGTTCCCTCAATTAGAGAAATGTCCAGTTCCCTCAATTACAGAGAAATGTCCAGTTCCCTCAATTAGAGAAATGTCCAGTTCCCTCAATTAGAGAAATATCCAGTTCCCTCAATTAGAGAGAACTGTCCAGTTCCCTCAATTACAGAGAAATGTCCAGTTCCATCAATTAGAGAAATGTCCAGTTCCATCAATTAGAGAAATGTCCAGTTCCGTCAATTAGAGAAATGTCCAGTTCCCTCAATTAGAGAAATATCCAGTTCCGTCAATTAGAGAAATATCCAGTTCCGTCAATTAGAGAGAACTGTCCAGTTCTCTCAATTACAGAGAAATGTCCAGTTCCATCAATTAGAGAAATGTCCAGTTCCATCAATTAGAGAAATGTCCAGTTCCGTCAATTAGAGAAATGTCCAGTTCCCTCAATTAGAGAAATATCCAGTTCCGTCAATTAGAGAGAACTGTCCAGTTCCCTCAATTACAGAGAAATGTCCAGTTCCATCAATTAGAGAAATGTCCAGTTCCATCAATTAGAGAAATGTCCAGTTCCCTCAATTAGAAATGTCCAGTTCCCTCAATTAGAGAAATGTCCAGTTCCCTCAATTAGAGAAATGTCCAGTTCCGTCAATTAGAGAAATGTCCAGTTCCCTCAATTAGAGAAATGTCCAGTTCCGTCAATTAGAGAAATGTCCAGTTCCCTCAATTAGAGAAATGTCCAGTTCCATCAATTGGAGAAATGTCCAGTTCCGTCAATTAGAGAAATGTCCAGTTCCGTCAATTAGAGAAATGTCCAGTTCCCTCAATTAGAGAAATGTCCAGTTCCCTCAATTAGAGAAATGTCCAGTTCCTTCAATTAGAGAAATGTCCAGTTCCCTCAATTACAGAGAAATGTCCAGTTCCCTCAATTAGAGAAATGTCCAGTTCCGTCAATTAGAGAAATGTCTAGTTCCCTCAATTAGAGAAATGTCCAGTTCCCTCAATTAGAGAAATGTCCAGTTCCGTCAATTAGAGAAATGTCCAGTTCCCTCAATTACAGAGAAATGTCCAGTTCCGTCAATTACAGAGAAATGTCCAGTTCCCTCAATTAGAGAAATGTCCAGTTCCCTCAATTACAGAGAAATGTCCAGTTCCGTCAATTACAGAGAAATGTCCAGTTCCCTCAATTAGAGAAATGTCCAGTTCCGTCAATTACAGAGAAATGTCCAGTTCCCTCAATTAGAGAAATGTCCAGTTCCCTCAATTACAGAGAAATGTCCAGTTCCCTCAATTACAGAGAAATGTCCAGTTCCGTCAATTACAGAGAAATGTCCAGTTCCCTCAATTAGAGAAATGTCCAGTTCCCTCAATTAGAGAAATGTCCAGTTCCCTCAATTAGAGAAATGTCCAGTTCCCTCAATTACAGAGAAATGTCCAGTTCCCTCAATTACAGAGAAATGTCCAGTTCCGTCAATTACAGAGAAATGTCCAGTTCCCTCAATTAGAGAAATGTCCAGTTCCGTCAATTAGAGAAATGTCCAGTTCCCTCAATTACAGAGAAATGTCCAGTTCCGTCAATTACAGAGAAATGTCCAGTTCCCTCAATTAGAGAAATGTCCAGTTCCCTCAATTACAGAGAAATGTCCAGTTCCGTCAATTACAGAGAAATGTCCAGTTCCCTCAATTAGAGAGATGTCCAGTTCCGTCAATTACAGAGAAATGTCCAGTTCCCTCAATTAGAGAAATGTCCAGTTCCCTCAATTACAGAGAAATGTCCAGTTCCCTCAATTACAGAGAAATGTCCAGTTCCGTCAATTACAGAGAAATGTCCAGTTCCCTCAATTAGAGAAATGTCCAGTTCCCTCAATTAGAGAAATGTCCAGTTCCCTCAATTAGAGAAATGTCCAGTTCCCTCAATTACAGAGAAATGTCCAGTTCCCTCAATTACAGAGAAATGTCCAGTTCCGTCAATTACAGAGAAATGTCCAGTTCCCTCAATTAGAGAAATGTCCAGTTCCGTCAATTAGAGAAATGTCCAGTTCCCTCAATTAGAGAAATGTCCAGTTCCATCAATTAGAGATATGTCCAGTTCCCTCAATTAGAGAAATGTCCAGTTCCATCAATTACAGAGAAATGTCCAGTTCCCTCAATTACAGAGAAATGTCCAGTTCCGTCAATTACAGAGAAATGTCCAGTTCCCTCAATTACAGAGAAATGTCCAGTTCCCTCAATTACAGAGAAATGTCCAGTTCCCTCAATTAGAGAAATGTCCAGTTCCCTCAATTACAGAGAAATGTCCAGTTCCCTCAATTAGAGAAATGTCCAGTTCCGTCAATTAGAGAAATGTCCAGTTCCCTCAATTAGAGAAATGTCCAGTTCCATCAATTAGAGATATGTCCAGTTCCCTCAATTAGAGAAATGTCCAGTTCCGTCAATTACAGAGAAATGTCCAGTTCCCTCAATTACAGAGAAATGTCCAGTTCCGTCAATTACAGAGAAATGTCCAGTTCCCTCAATTACAGAGAAATGTCCAGTTCCATCAATTAGAGATATGTCCAGTTCCCTCAATTAGAGAAATGTCCAGTTCCCTCAATTACAGAGAAATGTCCAGTTCCCTCAATTACAGAGAAATGTCCAGTTCCGTCAATTACAGAGAAATGTCCAGTTCCCTCAATTAGAGAAATGTCCAGTTCCCTCAATTACACAGAAATGTCCAGTTCCCTCAATTACAGAGAAATGTCCAGTTCCGTCAATTACAGAGAAATGTCCAGTTCCCTCAATTAGAGAAATGTCCAGTTCCCTCAATTACAGAGAAATGTCCAGTTCCATCAATTAGAGAAATGTCCAGTTCCATCAATTAGAGAAATGTCCAGTTCCCTCAATTAGAGAAATGTCCAGTTCCGTCAATTAGAGAAATGTCCAGTTCCCTCAATTAGAGAAATGTCCAGTTCCCTCAATTAGAGAAATGTCCAGTTCCATCAATTAGAGAAATGTCCAGTTCCGTCAATTAGAGAAATGTCCAGTTCCCTCAATTAGAGAAATGTCCAGTTCCCTCAATTACAGAGAAATGTCCAGTTCCGTCAATTATAGAGAAATGTCCAGTTCCCTCAATTAGAGAAATGTCCAGTTCCCTCAATTACAGAGAAATGTCCAGTTCCCTCAATTAGAGAAATGTCCAGTTCCCTCAATTACAGAGAAATGTCCAGTTCCGTCAATTAGAGAAATGTCCAGTTCCCTCAATTAGAGAAATGTCCAGTTCCCTCAATTACAGAGAAATGTCCAGTTCCATCAATTAGAGAAATGTCCAGTTCCCTCAATTAGAGAAATGTCCAGTTCCATCAATTAGAGAAATGTCCAGTTCCCTCAATTAGAGAAATGTCCAGTTCCATCAATTAGAGAAATGCCCAGTTCCATCAATTAGAGAAATGTCCAGTTCCCTCAATTAGAGAAATGTCCAGTTCCATCAATTAGAGAAATGCCCAGTTCCATCAATTAGAGAAATATCCAGTTCCGTCAATTAGAGAAATGTCCAGTTTTGTCAATTATGGGTGAAAAAACAGCCCAATCCTTGTTGCCCGTCTAAGTACTAAAGCAGACCTAGTGGATTATACAATAGTTACAATGGATTGCCTGCTTTTCGGAAAGTTCAGCAATTTATACATACATTTCCCACAAATACATTTATTCACGTTCCTGAATGGACTCTGACGGATGTCAATTCCCCCATAAAGGGCATCATTCGACAGCTGAAAGCAACCAAGTGATTTCCAAACAGCAACCTGACTCCACGCCGTGTCTTCCTAACACTTCTCTCCAGCCAATTATCTTGCAAGGTGGGGTTGGAAATGGCAACACGACCATCTTCAATGGCCTGTTTGAAAATAAGAAGCCTGCCGTGTACTGCTGCCAGCCTGTCCCACAGCGTCTGAGACCAAAGATGTAAGAAAAATAACCGGGACACTTAAAGCACAGGAATGGCATCCCAGAGAAGCAGACAAATACACAATGTTCCTCTCACGGGCCAGGTGGGGTCTTCCCTGCAAGCGACGTACCTTTGGAAAAGATGCATGGTGGTACACTCCGACAGTGCTGTTTGCCTCTGGGAGTTATTGTCCATGTTCTGACCTCTCTCACCTCTTTGGGCCACTTTGAAAAAGGAATGCTAAAAGCAAAGAATCCCTGATTGGTCAGAATGCGTACTGCCATCCGTGTTTGTTGTCCCACAAGCATTCATTCCTTTCCAAAGGAAGATCGGCACATCTCACACTGTGAAAGCTGTAGAGGATAATCACTGTATGAGTTTTTGCCTGCCATTTAATAGTTCAGGCAATAGAAAAGTGCTTTAATCCACACACAATCACTGCACATTGTAACCTCTCCAGTCGAGAAATCTGGCAGCATCTGTAAGGAGGGAAAAGAGCTGATGTTTCAAGACCCTTTGTCAAAGCTTTGATGAAGCGTCATCTGGACTCGAAACGTCAGCTCTTTTCTGTCCTTACAGATGCTGTAAGAAGTCTCACAACACCAGGTTAAAGTCCAACAGGTTTATTTGGTAGCAAATACCATAAGCTTTCGGAGCGCTGCTCCTTCATCATGCGGCATCTCCACATCATGGCTTACAGATGCTGCCAGACCTGCTGAGATTTTCCAGCATTTTCTCTTCTGGTTTCAGATTCCAGCATCCGCAGTAATTTGCTTTTATCCAGTCGAGAAATCTATTGTTCAGAAAAAAAACCAGTTGTCCAGAAATGCTCTGAAACACACCCGAGCAATTCACCTGACTTGATCAACATGGGGATTTTTTAGTACAGTACTTTGGGAGCAGACACGTGGAAGATAATGATGTGGAGATGCCGGCTTTGGACTGGGGTAGGCACAGTAAGAAGGCTCACAACACCAGGTTAAAGTCCAACAGGTTTATTTGGTAGCACGAGCTTTCGAAATGTTGTCCCTTCATCAGGTGAGTGGAGAATTGGGTTCACAAATATGGCATATATAGACAAAGGCACAATTGCAAGATAATGGTTGGAATGTGAGTATTAACAGGTAATCTTTACAGTCTTTATAGGTGCAGACAATGCGATTGGAGAGAGGGTTAAGCACAGGTTAAAGAGGTGTGTATTGTCTCCAGACAGGATAGTTAGTAAGATTTTGCAAGCCCAGGCAAGTCGTTGGGGTTACAGATAGTGTGACATAAACCCAAGATCCCGGTTGAGACCGTCCTCATGTGTGCGGAACTTGGCTACTAGTTTCTGCTCAGCGATTCTGCATTGTGTGTCATGAAGGCCGCCTTGGAGAACACTTACCCGAAGATCAGAGGCTGAATTCCCTTGACTGCTGAAGTGTTCCCCGGCAGGTAGGGAACACTCCTGCCTGGTGATTGTCGAGCAGTGTCCATTCACCGCTCCTGGCTTGAGACAATACACACCTCTTTGACCTGTGCTTAACCCTCTCTCCACTCGCATTGTCTGCACCTGTAAAGACTTGATTACCTGTAAAGACTCACATTCCAACCATAATCTTGTAAATTGAATCTGTATCTATATATGCCCTGTTTGTGAACCCAATCCTCCACTCACCTGATGAAGGAGCAGCGCTCCCAAAGCTCGTGCTGCCAAATAAACGTGTTGGACTTTAACCTGGCATTGTGAGACTTCTTACGTGGAAGATACACAGCGGGATCTTCTGGCCTAAGCCACCGGATTGGGATTTTCCAGTCTTTCCCACGATGGTCGCCCAACAGGGGGATGGATGAGCCATGCAAAGCATCACAGACATCGGCGGGACTGGAAAATCCCATCAGTGACCAATGGCAAGCCGCTTCTGGCAATGTAAAACATACGCTGTTGGGGCCGGGGGGGAGTGTGGGGGTGACGGGGGGCAGGGGGGTGAAGGAGTGTGGAAATCCCACCCACAGTATTTGAATGAGTAACACAATTTTTATGACTGCTTCGTAATGTTTTACCCCTGTTTGAGGTTCTTGCAGCTGGTATGGATGAGTGTGGAGGATATGACAGGCCATAGTGAGGGGGTGATGGGAGGGTGGTGGGGCATTGCATGGGTGAGACTTTCTGAAGGTGCCTTTCCAAATTCCCTCATCCAGGCTATATGGCTCACAGCTCTTCGAGGGATTGTGGGCATAGTTTGGACGAGGGAACCCTTTGAAACACAAGTTTAATTGATCCCGCCGATACCCTGCCCATACCAACCTATGCCACTCCACTGACCCCATACCCTCCACACTAGTCTATGCCTTCCACCCAACCCAAAGGACCTTTAATTATGAAAATAAGCTGCCCACCTCTGTAGTAAAAACATTTAAAAAGAAATTTTGAGTAAACGATGCTTTCAAAGCTTGTTCATAAATGCCATTGTTACTATCGAGTTTACTTGTCCTGTACAGAGTGCGCGCTGAGTGAATGGACATGGAGGGGAGCATGGACCATGACTCTTGCTGGCCCGTCTCCACAGAAGCTGTGGAGGTCCAGGGGATGGCTACCATCAGAGTGAAGTCAGGAAGTTTAAGAGCGCAAAGCGTGGGCTCGCGACACCACTTCCCCCCACAGCCCGCACCCTTATTCTGCACCGACAAATATTGGGGGTGCCGAGAACGGAGCTTGGAACACCGGAATGGGGCCTCCATCTTTAAAGATGACTGAAAATCCACCTCAATGTCTCAGCGCTGCAGTGGAAGCTCAGACTGACAGACTTCTGAGAGCTGACTGTGGCACGGTGGCACAGTGGTTAGCACTGCTGCCTCCCAGCGCTAGGGACCCGGGTTCGAATCCCGGCTCGGGTCACTGTCTGCGTGGAGTTTGCGCATTCTCCCCATGTCTGCGTGGGTTTCCTCCGGCTGCTCCGGATTCCTCCCAAAGTCCGAAAGACTGTGCTGGTTAGGTGCATTGACCCAAACAGGTGCCGGAGTGTGGCGACTAGGGGAATTTCACAGTAACTTCATTGCAGTGTTAATGTAAGCCTATTTGTGACACTAATAAATAAACTTAAACTTACCAGCCCAGCCTGGCACTGCTGCCTCATGGCGCCAGGGACCCGGGTTCGATTCCCGGCTCGGGTCACTGTCTATGTGGAGTCTACATGTTCTCTCCATGTCTGTGTGGGTTTCCTTCGGGTGCTCCAGTTTCCTCCCACAGTCTGAAAGACGCGCTGGTTAGGGACAATGCTAAGTGCTCCCTCAGTGTACACGAACAGGCGCCAGAGTGTGGCGACTAGGGGATTTTCACAGTAACTTCATTGCAGTGTTAATGTAAGCCTACTTGTGTCTAATAAATAAATGAAATTTACCAGCTGGCTTAGCACCGTACTACCTCATGCTGCTACCTTCACGACTATGGGTTTCAATGTTCATGATGGACCTCAGCGCAGTCCAGCTATCTGCCCTCCTACAGATGAGAAAGATTGCCTGGGCACTGCTGTCCTCGACTTCAGCTTATTGCGTACTCCTGGTGTTCAACTCCACAACATGCTCCCTTGCTCGAGGGGAGTTGACGGTATTTTAAATACAGTTCAACTTAAATTTGAGATTTTCACCGTTTGAGGAGGTCTTTTATTTACCACCAAGTCACTTCAAGCGACCAACCACTGTGCAATCATTCCGCTGAAGAGTAAATATTAACCACAGATATTACTTTCTAATTATTCACACTTGGAGAAGATTGTAAATAAACCCTTATAAAAAAGACAATAAATGTAAAGTGACTCAGGCTCTGAAGAGGCACTAAAACTGCTTTGCATCAAGAAATTTATAAATCACACACTTCCATAACAGCAACAACTGCTTCGAGGGAACTATTAATTAAATAAATAGAAATGGAATGGAAATGTTCACTCGCACACGCCTGATATCCAGAAGGCCTGACAGATTGACAAATGCACTTAATATTAATGACAACACTTTGATTTGTGGGCACATTTCAGGACTTTCATCTCCTTCCCAGAAACATATCTTTAAATACATCTCCAAAGCTGGACCAAATTTTAAGCAGTTGTCAGACTACTTTCCACTATTGACAACGTTGTGCACAATCCGACAGTTGTTTAGTTGTTTGGAGTGTCCGATTACCGTTGTTGCACGAGTTTGTAAAGGGAGGTTTTCTCTAGAAATCCAGTGTGCCATTTTACAGGGCTGAGCCCCAACGTGCAGGTAGCAAAGGGAAGGTATTTCACCAGCCTTTGGGTGGCACGGGGCTGCAGCGGTGAACGGGGGGGAGAAACTACAAAGGGTTGTGAATGTAGCCCAATCCATCACGCAAACCAGCCTCCCATCCATTGACTCTGTCTACACTTCCCGCTGCCTCGGCAAAGCAGCCAGCATAATTAAGGACCCCACGCACCCCGGACATTCTCTCTTCCACCTTCTTCCATCGGAGAAAAGATACAAAAGTCTGAGGTCACGTACCAACCGACTCAAAAACAGCTTCTTCCCTGCTGCTGTCAGACTTTTAAATGGACTTACCTTGCATTAAGTTGATCTTTCTCTACACCCTAGTTATGACTGTAACACTACATTCTGCACTCTCTCATTTCCTTCTCTATGAACGGTATGCTTTGTCTGTATAGCGTGCAAGAAACAATACTTTTCACTATACATTTGACAATAATAAATCAAATCAAAACAAAAACCATGAGTATACCTCACCTCCAGTCGATAAATTATCTTGTTTTTACACAGTCCCAGAGCATTGAGGATGAATTGCTTCCAGCCTGGTTCATTGGGTGCGGAGATGGTCAATAAATCCAATTTGTGATCTGCAGATTTTGCCACACGCAGGGCAAATTTATTTGTGTGTTATTGTCACAAGTAGGCTTACATTAACACTGCAATGAAGTTACTGTGAAAATCCCCTAGTTGGCACATTCCGGTGCCTGTTCGGGTACACTGAGAGAGAATTCAGCATGGCCAATGCACCTAACCAGCACATCTTTGGTCTATGGAAGGAAACAGGAGCACCCAGAGGAAACCCACGCAGACACGGGGAGAACGTGCAAACTCCACACAGACAGTGACCCAAGCCGGGAATTGAACCCAGGTCCCTGGCGCCGAGAGGCAGCAGTGCTAACCACTGTGCTACCCCAGTATATGCTTTGGTATGCTTTGTTTGTATAGCGCGCAAGAAACTATATTTTTCACTGTATACTAAGACATGTGACAATAATAAATCAAATCAAAATCAAATCAAATAATAAAATCTGATAAAGGTAAAATACTGCAGATGCTGGAATCTGAAACAAGAACAGAAAATGCTGGAAAATCTCAGCAGGTCTGGCAGCATCTGTGGAGAGAGAATAGAGCCAAGATTGAGTCAGGGTGACCCTTCGTCAGAGTAAAATCTGGATGGCTCCCCGACACCGTCCCACTGCTGGAGGGGTTTCCCGGGCACGGGCAGGAGGAAGACCCCAAAGCAGAGGAGGTGGGCAGCCGATCAGGAGTCCTGTTGGGTGTCATTAAGTGGGGCCGTCGACACTTTGCCAAAGGAGGGCATCCCCCCCCTGCCCCTTCCATAGCATGGAGAGGCCACCAATTTCATGGTGGCTACATGGTAACCGACCCACTCGGTAACCAATAATCTCCCCTGGAGGTTGTACTCTCTCAATGCACAGGGTCTTCCCCACTCAAGCATCAACAATGTTTTAATTATCCCACTTGCCTTTCTGAGGCTTCTCGGACTTTGAGCTGCCTCAGCAGCGCCCTCCTCCTCCTGTGGTGCTGCCGAGCTATCGGAGTTGCTGGCCCTCTGAGCCTGTTCCAGTGTCCTTATCAGCAGGTCACCTCTGGGAGCCGGTCCGACTGTTGACAAATAAGGGCTTGGGATCCTGATTTGACCCTGACATCGGGCCGGGGGGGGGGGGGGGGGGGGGGGGGGGGGGGGAGAAACACCAGTCGATAAATTATCTTCTTCTTACACAGTCCCACGAAATTGAGGAATGAATTGCTTCCAGCCTCGTTCGACGGGTGCTGAGATGGTCGATAAATTCAATTTGTGATCTGCAGACTTTGCCACATGCAGGGCAAATTTATTTATTTATTCGTCACAAATAGGCTTACGTTAACACTTCAATGAAGTTACTGTGAAAATCCCCTAGTCGGCCCACCAAACCTGCGCCAATCGCGTTGTTCTATCGAGATCAACCGCCTGTATCCCTCTATTCCCCGCCTGTTCATGTCTCCATCCAGATAAGTCTCAAATGTCATTAACGTGTCTGCCTCAGCCTAATGTTCACGAGAGGACAGTGCTCGATCAGCTGGCAGTGCAGACTTAAGGTGGGAAAACAAAAGTGACGAAAAAGAAGGATTTTCATTTACATATCACCTTTCACAACCACCAGACATTCCAAAGCACTTTACAGCCAATTAAGTACTTTTGAAATGTAATCACTGTTGTAATGTAATGTAATAAACCAGCCTCCCATCCATTGACTCTGTCTACACTTCCCGCTGCCTCGGCAAAGCAGCCAGCATAATTAAGGACCCCACGCACCCCGGACATTCTCTCTTCCACCTTCTTCCATCGGGAAAAAGATAAAAAGTCTGAGGTCACATACCAACCGACTCAAGAACAGCTTCTTCCCTGCTGCCGTCAGACCTTTGAATGGACCTACCTTGCATTAAGTTGATCTTTCTCTACACCCTAGCTATGACTGTAACACTACATTCTGCACTCTCTCCTTTCCTTCTCTGTGAACGGTATGATTTGTCTGTATAGCACGCAAGAAACAATACTTTTCACTGTATGTTAATACATGTGACAATAATAAATCAAATCAAATCAAATTAATGTAGGAAAGGCAGCAACTATTCACACAAAGCAAGCTCCCAATAACAGCAAAGGATAATGACCAGATATTCAATTTTTGAGATGTTAATGAAGAGATAAATATTGGCCAGAACACTGAGGTAACTCCCCTCCTCCCCTTCAAAGTAGCACCAGTGGATCTTTCATGCCCACTCAGAAGGGCAGCCGGACCTCAATTTAATATCTCTTCTGGAAGATGGCACCTGCCAGAAGGGCAGCATTCCCTTGGTATTGTGATAGAGCGGCAGGCTTAGATTTCCACACACGGGGCTTGGAGTGGTGCTTAAACCCAGAGCTTTCTGACACACAGGCGAAGCTTCTATCAACTGAGCCATGACTGACCCTGACACTGGAGGGGCTGGGTGGGGCGGACAGGGCCAACAGTGATGTACGTGCTCCTCCTTAATGTACAAAAATCAATGCCATGGGTCATTTTGAAGAGTTGGTTTGGGTGATCCTTCTGTATATAAGCAGAAGGTGGCACAGAGGTTAGCACTGCTGCCTCTCACTGCCGGGGACCCAGGTTCGATTCTGGCCTCGGGTGACTGTCTGTGTGGAGTTTGGAGACCAGGCAGTTCCAAGGGCTCAAGTCGAAGTGAAGGGGATTTGAGGACTCTGTACTGCCCCGTACAGCATGAATACTCCTGGCATGTCACTGACTGGGGTGGCACAGTGGCAAAGTGGTAAGCACTGCTGCCTCACAGCACCAGGGGCCAGGGTTCAATTCCCGGCTTGGGTCACTGTCTGTGTGGAGTTTGTACATTCTCCCTGTATCTGTGTGGGTTTCCTCCAGGTGCTCCGGTTTCCTTCCACATTCCAAAGATGTATGGGATAGGTGGATTGTCCATGGTAAATTGCCCCTTAGTGTCAGGGGGGCTAGCTGGGTAAATATGTGGGGTTGAGGGGATAGGGCCTGGGTGGGATTGTTGTCAATGGAGGCTCGATGGGCCGAGTGGCCTCCTTCTGCACTGTAGGGATTCTATGATTCTATGAAGCCCTATGATTCTCTGGTGACGGTGGTGTTACAGTACATTGGGAACCCAAGCACTTTCACATGTGTGTTGTAATGTGGAGCTATGGATAGTAATGGTAGATTTTCCAACGTTCTTTCCATCACACGGCTGACCAGGAGTCTCTCCCACTCTTACTGATTGTGATTGGCATGCTGGGAAGAATTGCAGGTTGGCACTCAACATGTTTGGCCATGTTATGAGCGCACCTTCCTTGGCCATCGAGTCCTGGGGTGGAACCCGAACCTAGAACCTTTGGCGTAGAAGCAGGAATGCTACCACTGCGACACAAAACCCCCAATAGACTGCTCTATAGTCAGTGCCAATGGGCAAAGTGTACAGCATACATGTGTCCACTCAATGGTACTTGATAATTGATTCAGGATCCTAAAAGAGACATTGGACCAAATTTAAGTATTTTAAGAAGGCTCCACATGTATGTGGAGGTAAATGTTAGGGTTTTTTTTCAGAAGTCCAAGAAAACACTAATTAATCACCTCCCCCATTCTAAACCAAAATTAGAATACTCTAGCTTTGCAGAGAAATGCACAGAAATGTATCATTGCAATGCAGAATGATCCCAGGATTTCAAATTTATACATTACAGCTTCTTTGATATCATCAAAATCACACACATCGGAAAACCAGACTCCCCTGCAAAAGCATTAGGGTTCAAAGTCAAGCCAATCACATTAATTCAGCACATTCTACTCTCATTCTCTTTCAGATGACAGACGTACACTATAGCTACAGGCAACAACCATCTACCTTTTTTCTTTTTGGTGTCACCTTGCTCTGCGTCACTCAGGAAGGTTCCCTTCAGGCAAAGCTGCAGAATTGGACATTGATGTCAAAACCACCAAGGAGGCCAACAGAAACACAAGATTGTTCCAGCATGGAAGGAGGCTACACAACTGGTCATGTCTGCCCCCTGCTCTCTGTCAGAGTACCATACCCAGTGTCATTCCCCTGTCTCTTCCCCCTAGCCCTTCTCCCCTAATAATCCAATCCCCTCCGGAATGCCTCGGAAGAATCTGCCTCCGACACACTCAGAGTCAGAGAGGTTTACAGCATGGAACAGGCCCTTCGGCCCAACTTGTCCATGCCGCCCTTTTTTTTTAAACCACTCAGCTAGTCGCAATTGCCCATATTTGGCCCATATCCCTCTATACCCATCTTACTCATGTAACTGTCTAAATGATTTTTAAAAGACAAAATTGTACCCGCCTCTACTACTACCTCTGGCAGCTTGTTCCAGACACTCACCACCCTCTGTGTAAAAAAATTGCCCCTCCGGACCCTTTTGTATCTCTCCCCTTTCACCTTAAACCTATGCCCTCTAGTTTTAGACTCCCCTACCTTTGGGAAAAGATGTTGACTATCTAGCTGATCTATGCCACTCATTATTTTATAGACCTCTATAAGATCACCCCTCAGCCTCCTACGTTCCAGGGAAAAAAGTCCCAGTCAATCCAACCTCTCCTTATAACTCAAATCATCAAGTCCTGGTAGCATCCTAGTAAATCTTTTCTGCACTCTTTCTGGTTTAATAATATCCTTTCTGTAATACGGTGACCAGAATTGCACACAGTATTCCAAGTGTGACCTTACCAATGTCTTGTACAACTTCAACAAGCCGTTCCAACTCCTGTATTCAATGTTCTGACCAATGAAACCAAGCATGTTGAATGCCTTCTTCACCACCCTGTGCACCTGTGACTCCACTTTCAAGAAGCTATGAAGCTGCACCCCGCGATCTCTTTGTTCTGTAACTCTCCACCTTCTCAGGCAGTTGATTCTAACTCTTCACCACTCGCTGCATGAAAATGATTTTCCTCAGGTTGCTATTGCTTCTTTTGAACATTACTCAAAAATCTGTGTTCTCCAATTCTCGATCCTTCCACCTGCAGGAACAGCCTTTCTCTCTACTCTGTCCAGACCTCTCATGGTTTTGAATGCCCCCATCAAATCTCAACCTGTCAATCTTCTCCAAGGAAAGCTGTCCCAACTTCTCCAAACCATCGGCATAGCTCAAGTTCCTCCCCCCTAGGATAATTCTCATGAACCTTCTGCACCTTCTCCAATGCCTTCACATCTTTCCTGAACTACGTGCACACATCTCTGCCCATGGTGGCACAGTGGTTAGCGCTGCTGCCTCACAGCGCCAGGGACCCAGGTTCAATTCTGGCCTTGGGTGACTGTCTGTGTGGAGTTTGCATGTTCTCCCCGTGCCTGCGTGGGTTTCCTCTGGGTGCTCCGGTTTCCTCCCACAGTCCAAAGATGTGCAGGTTAGGTTGTCATGCTAAATTGCCCCTTAATGTCAGAGGGAGTAGCAGGGTAAATACATGCAGTTATGGGGTTAGGGTCTGGGTGGGATTGTTGTCGGTACAGACCCATTGGGCCAAATGGCCTCCTTCTGCACTGTAGGGATTCTATGGTTCTATTCAGAACTGGATGCAATACTTCAGTTGAGGACAAACCAATGTTCTATACAAGTTTATTGTAACATCCTCATTCAATGCACCTATTAATAAAGTCTAGGGAACTGTATCCTTCATTAACTGCTCTCTCAACCTGTCCTAACACCTTCAATGATTTGTGCATGTAAACACCCAGGTCACTGACATTGTAAGATGTGCCATATAGGAATCCATGGTACACAATTCATATTGTTTCTTAGCTTGTATTGGTCTTTAGAGTCGAACATTGTTACCTTGAACAGAATTTCATGCTTTGCTGGTTAGACAGCTAAGCTGCTGAAAGTTTACAGTAAAGGCAAAAATAAGCTCTATTCATGCAAACTATTCATGTCTTACAGTGACACAGTGGTTAGCACTGCTGCCACACAGCTTCAGGAACCTGGGTTCGATTCCTGGCTTGGGTCACTGTCTGTGTGGAGTTTGCAAGTTCTCCCCATGCCTGCGTGGGTTTCCTCCGGGTGCTCCAGTTTCCTCCCACACTCCAAAGATGCGCAGGTTAGATGGATTGGCCACGCTAAACAGCCTCTTAGTGTCCAAAGATTTGTGGGTAAGGTGGATTAGAGATAGAATGGGGGAAGAGGGCCTGGGTAAGATGCTCTGTCAGAGAGTCAGTGCAGATTCGACGGGCCAAATGGTCTCTTCTGCACTGTAGGGATGCTATTATTGATTTGCTAAGAGCTAATCTCACAAACCACCTAGATAGACAAGGGCAGATGATACATGGGAAGACCACCACCTGCAACTTCCCCTCCAAGTCACGCACCATCCTGACTTGGAAATATATCACCATTCCTTCACTGTCACTGGGTCAAAATCCTGGAACGCCCTCCCTAACAGCACGGTGGGTGTACCTACCCCACACGGACTGCAGCGATTCAGGAAGGCAGCTATCCACCACTTTCTCAAGGGCCGACTAGGGGCGAACGATACATACCAGCCTAACCACTAAGGCTCACAGCTTTTGAGTGAAAGTAAATGCTAATTGTAGGGGAAAACGAGGAAAAAACAAGCAACGTAATTAGATGCATTAAAATGGAAAGATATACATAGAGAACCAGCATTCATTGCAAGTCACTAAATACCTTTAAATAGATGAAGCATTTAACCTTGGCTTCGATTACTGTTCAAAGATGCAGAATGAATAGGAGATGAAAGCAATGATATTGAAAAATCAGTGCTGTATGCAAATGTGTTTGATCACAGTCTACCCAGAATTGTAAAGCACAAAATTATTCATCCTTCCTGGAATTTAACCACTTTGAAGCCAGAAATACTAACATTGAGAACTGTTCACAGGAACAGAAAATGCTGGAAAATCTCAGCGGGTCTGACAGCATCTGTGGAGAGAGAATAGAGCCAACGTTTCGAGTCTGGATGACCCTTCGTCAGAACCGAGAGCAAAGCAAATCAGATACGATTTATACTTGGGGGGAGGGTGGGCGGAGCTTTGCAATGAATGAGCCAACTACAATGACAACAACTTGCATTTATATAGCACCTTCAGCATCGTAGAAATGTCCCAAGATAATAACCAGAGCGCTATCAAACGGGGAATTTGATGCCAGGCCACGTAAGGAGATATTAAGATAGGTGACCTGGGCAAAGAGGTAGCACAGTGTCACAGTGGTTAGCACTGCTGCCTCTTGGGGGGAGTTTATTTTATTTTATTTTATTTCATTTTGTTTCTTCTTTTCATCTCGTTTTTGTCATCATTCCTTCTCACTTCCATTCTTCCACTTCTCCATTCCCGCTCTCCTTCATAGAAACCCGACAGTGCAGAAGGAGGCCATTCGGCCCATCGAGTCTGCACCGACCACAATGTGCTTTACAAATTCCCACTCACCTGAAGAAGGGGCTCAGAGCCTCGAAAGTTTGTGTGGCTTTTGCTACCAAATAAACCTGTTGGACTTTAACCTGGTGTTGTTAAACTTCTTACTGCCTCACAGCTCCAGGGACCTGGGTTCGCTTCCCGGTTTGGGTCACTGTCTATGTAGATTTCCTCCCAGTACTCCGGTTTCCTCCCATTGTAATAGGATAAAGGAAATGTAAATGAAGATGAAGGTGGCTGAGAGAGGTTCTAAAAGTGTCCATTAAGTGATCAGGATGTGCGAATTGGTGGAGCAGAGGTGCAGATGGTTAAGGTAGTTGCTGTGAAGAGGGTGGGGCAAGAAGGTAGCACAGTGGTTAGCACTGCTGCTTCACAGCTCCAGGGTCCCGGGTTCGATTCCCGGCTCGGGTCACTGTTTGTGTGGAGTTTGCACATTCTCCTCGTGTCTGCGTGAGTTTCCTCCGGGTGCTCCGGTTTCCTCCCACAGTCCGAAGATGTGTGGGTTAGGTTGATTGGCCAGGTTAAAAAATTGCCCCATAGAATCCTAAGATGCGTAGGTTAGAGGGATTAGTGGGTAAATATGTGGGGGTAGGGCCTGGGTGGGATTGTGGTCGGTGCAGACTCGATGGGCCGAATGGCCTCCTTCTGCACTGTCGGGTTTCTATGAAGGAGAGCGGGAATGGAGAAGTGGAAGAATGGAAGTGAGAAGGAATGATGACAAAAACGAGATGAAAAGAAGAAACAAAATGAAATAAAATAAATAGGAATGGGGTGAAGGTGGAGGGGAGAGTTCTTGCTCTGAAGTTGATGAACTCAATGTTCAATCCGGAAGGCTGTAAAGTGCCCAATCGGAAGATGAGATGCTATTCCTCCAGTTTGCCTTGGGGTTCGCTGGAACATTGCAAAAGGCCAAGGACAGACATGTGGGCATGGGAGCAGGGTGGTGATTTGATTTGATTTATTATTGTCACATGTATTAGTATACAGTGAAAAGTATTGTTTCGTGCGCGCTATACAGACAAAACATACCATTCATAGAGAAGGAAAGGAGAACACGGTAGCACAGTGGTTAGCACCGCTGCCTCATAGCTCCAAGGACCTGGGTTCGATTCCCGGCTTGGGTCACTGTCTGTGTGGAGTTTGCACATTCTCCTCGTGTCTGCGTGGGTTTCCTCCGGGTGCTCCAGTTTCCTCCCACAGTCGAAAGATGTGCGGGTTAGGTTGATTGGTCATGGTAAAATTGCCCCTTAGTGTCCTGAGATGCGTAGGTTAGAGGGATTAGCGGGTAAATATGTAGGGATATGGGGATAGGGCCTGGGTGGGATTGTGGTCGGTGCAGACTCGATGGGCCAAATGGCCTCTTTCTGCACTGTAGGGATTCTATGGATTCTATGAAGAGAATGCAGAGTGTAGCGTTACAGTCATAGCTGGGGTGGAGAGAAAGATCAACTTACTGCAAGGTAAGTCCATTCAAAAGGTCTGATGGCAGCAGGGAAGAAGCTGTTCTCGAGTCGGTTGGTACGTGACCTCAGACTTTTGTATCTTTTTCCCGACGGAAGAAGTTGCAAGTGAGAATGTCCGGGGTGCGTGGGGTCCTTAATCATGCTGGCTGCTTTGCCGAGGCAGCGGGAAGTGTAGACAGAGTCAATGGGTGGGGGGCTGGTGTGTTGAAGGGGCAAGCGACCTCCAACTTGAAGTCAATTAGGGCTGGGAAACAAATACTGGACTTGCCAGTGACACCCACTTCCCATGAAAGAACACAACAATATGTAAGATTAATGTTGAAGATGATTATGTAGAGATCCCTTGTAGACACTAGAAGACATTACCCAGTCACACTCACTGGGAATAATATGGACCACTTTCACAGGAGGAACGTTTCTTGCTAACAGCTCGGAGCCACGTTTTCTCAAGTTTACACTGGCTGCGCAGTGACAGTATCATCAACAGCGCACCAGGGATGTTCCAATCAACCGCGACAATGAATGAGGTTCCTTCTGCGAGCGCACGCGAGGAAAATCACTACCTTGACCTGAGCTAAAATCTGTGGTCTTGTCATAGTGACAGCACGGAAACAGGCTCTTTGGCCCAACCAGTCCATGCCGACCATGGTGCCCTCCCAGCTAGTCCCAAGTGCCTGTGTTTGGCTCTAATCCTCTAAATGTTGCTATTGTATCTGCCTCAGCCACTTTCTCTGACAGCTCATTCCATATACATAGCACCCTCTGCGTGAAGCAGTTGCCCCTTGGGTCCCTTTTAAATCTTTCCCCTCTCACCTTACACCTGTGCCCTCTAGTTTTCAATTCCCCTTCCCTGGGAAAAAGACTGGGTGCGTTCATCCCATCGAACAAGAGACGAGTCTGTGTCTGCTGGCAGCAAACTACTTGCAGTTGGGAAAGCTTTGCAATGAATGAGACAACAACAAGAACAACAACTTGCATTTATATAGCATCCTCAGTGTCATAGAAATGTTTCAAGATAATATCCAGAGTGCCGTCAAACAGGAAATTTGATAACAAGCCATATAAGGAGGTACTAAGACAGGTGACCAAACACTTGGGCAAAGAGGTAGCAAGGTGGCACAGTGGTTAGCTTTGCTGCCTCACAGCTCCAAGGATGCAGGTTCGGTTCCCGGCTTGGGTCACTGTCTGTGTGGAGTTTGCACGTTCTCCCCATGTCTGTGTGGGTTTCTTCCAGGTGCTCCAGTTTCCTCCTACTATCCAAAGATGTGCGGGTTAGGTTGATTGGCCATGATAAATTGCCCATACTATCCCTGGATGTGTAGGTTAGGGGATTAGTGGAGTAAATATGTGGGGTTATGGAGGTGTGGCCTGGGGTGGGATTGCTGTTGGTGCAGACTCGATGGTCCGAATGGCCTCCTTCTGCACTGTAGGGTTTCTATGATTCTATGAGGTAGGTTAAAGGAGGAAAGAGATCGAGCTTTCTGAAGGAGGAATGGAGATGTGGCCAGTGCGACCAAGGTGGAAGTAGGCCGTCTTTCCAATGGAGTAGGGACAAGGCCGGAAGCTCATCCCAGGATCAATAGGACACCAAGTTTGCGAATCATCTAATTTAGCCCCAAACAGCGACCAGTTGCAACCAGCACTGACATCAGGTCTGGAGGAGAGCTAACCCTTTGAAACGGAGTGTGGAAATGAGAATGAGCAAAGACTGACATGGTGTTGGGATTAGCTGAGACGTTCAACACAGATTTTGAAACCACTTGTGGTTAGAGACAAATTTAACCAAACCCAAGATGGAGCAACCAAAATCTGCCTGTCAAACTAAAATCCCAAACAAACAACAGATGTATTTAATCAAACATTGCAGAAAAAAAACTTTGGACTCTATTTTCAGGGTCAATAAACACGAATACTTTCAGTTGCTGAAGACTGCTAGCAAATAAGGAACAAGAGTGAACGAAAGACTTGCATTTATATAGCGCTCTTCCCAACACCGGGCACATCTAAACACTTCATCGCCACTTCAATACTTTTTGAAGAGAGGCGGATACTCAGTGAGACCTTGGAGTCCTCGTGCATCAGTCACTGAAAGTAAGCGTGCAGGTACAGCAGGCAGTAAAGAAGGCAAATGGTATGTTGGCCTTCATAGTGAGAGGATTTAAGTATAGGAATAGGGATAAAAGCAAATTACTGCGGATGCTGGAATCTGAAACCAAAAGAGAAAATGCTGGAAAATCTCAGCAGCATCTGTAAAGAGAGAAAACTTTGCCAAAGTTTTGACAAAGGATCATCTGGACTCGAAACGTCAACTCTTTTCTCTCCTTACAGATGCTGCCAGACCTGCTGAGATTTTCCAGCGTTTTCTCTTTTGGTTAGGAAGACGGATGTCTTGCTGCAATTGTGTAGAGCATTGGTGAGGCCACAACTGGAGTATTGTGTGCAGTTTTGGTGTCCTTATCTGAGGAAGGATGTCCTTGCTGTAGAGGGATTGCAGCAAAGGTTTACCAGGCTGATTCCTGGGATGGCAGGTCTGTCATATGAGAGACCAAGTCAGTTAGGATCATATTCACTGGAGCTTGGAAGAGTGAGAGGGGATCTGATAGAAACTTATAAAATTCTAACAGGGTTAGCTAGGGTAGATTCAGAAAGAATGTTCCCAATGGTGGGGGAGTCCAGAACTAGGGGTCATTGTTTGAGGATAAGGGGTGAACCTTTTAGAACTGAGGTGAGGAGAAATGTCTTCACCCAGAGGGTGGGGAATGTGTGGAATTCACTATCAGTAAGTAGTTCAGGCCAAAACATTGTCTGATTTCAAGAAGAGATCAGATATAGCTCTTGGGGCTAAAGGGATCAAGGGATATGGGAGGAAGGGGGGATCAGGATATTGAATTTGATGATCAGCCATGATCAAAATGAATGGTGGAGCAGGCTCGAAGGGCCGAATGGCCTACTCCTGCTTCCAATTTCCATGTTAAGTGTACTTACTGTTATAATGTAGGAAACATGACAGACCATTTGCACTCAGGAAACCTCCTAAACAGCAATGTGATCGTGACCAGATTCCCAGTCTTTTGTGATGTTGCTTGAGGGATAGGGATTGACCAGGACCGCTCCTCTTCAAAATAGTGCCATGGAATCCTTCACATCCACCCAAGCAGGCCGGTGGGGTCTCATCTGTAAGACAGTATCTCCAACACTGCAGCACTCCCACAGTGATGTACTGGAGTAAGGTCTTGATTTTGTACTCAAGCCCTGACGTGGGATTTGAACCCACCTAGGCAAGTGTCCGACCAACCGAGTCACACATCTGATACACAGACGTATGGCTCAGAACACTGTCAAGTGAAGGAGGGCAACCAAAATGTGAATCCCTTCCAGGAACAGTGTACTCAACATGATTTTCACCCTCAGATACAAACCTATTCTACTTCTGTATGGTGGCCCAACAAGTAAGCAATTGTATTCATGGTGCACGATGGCACAGTGGTTAGCACGGCTGCCTCACAGCGCCAGGGACATCGGTTCAATTCCAGCCTTGGGTGACTGTACGGAGTCTGCACGTTCTCCCCGGGTCTGCGTGGGTTTCCTCCGGATGCTCCGATTTCCGCCCATACTGCGGGTTAGATGGATTGGCCATGCTAAATTGCCCCTTAGTCTCAGGGGGACTAGCAGGGTAAATACGAGGGGTTACGAGGATAGTGTGGGATTGTTGTCAGTGTAGGTTTGATGGGTTGAATGGCTTCTTTCCAGGGATTTTATGATAGATTTTTCCTTTTTAAAATCTCTGCACAAATTTGCAGACGCAGTTGTGTGTGTGCACGCGTTTGATATCAAGTATCCTCAAACAGCAAGGGGATGCTTTATATTAGTGGCGTATGATAAAGATTGAGGAGTGGGCTAACATTGTAACTCCATTAATAATACCTGTATAAACTCATAAACGTCAAACATGCACAGTGGACATCAAAGCACGGTGACACAGTGGTTAGCACTGCTGCTTCACAGTGCAAGGGACCCGTGTTCGATTCCCGGCTCGGGTCATTGTCTGTGTGGAGTTTGCACATTCTCCCCATGTCTGCATGGGTTTCCTCCCACAGTCTGAAAGACGTGCTGTTTAGGTGCATTGACCCGAACAGACGCCGGAGTGTGACAACTAGGGGATTTTCACAGTAACTTCATTGCAGTGTTAATGTGAGCCTTAGTTGTGACACTAATAAACTTTAAACTTTGAAAGCATTTCGGAGAAAATGAACAGACCCACCTGTAAGCACAGGTAACAGGTGTGCAACGGGAATAATAACACACAGAAAAGTGCATACACTGTGTACAAACTAAAGCACCACTGTGAATAAACATTGGGAGTTTCCCTTATTGTCTTTGCTCACATTGACTTTCCCACCAGAAGCAATGACCCCATTCCTAATGAGAGCCACACCTTAGGGATTAAGATATTGAAAGGTGTCAGAGGTAATGAGTGACAACATTGCTTCCACTGCCTGGGAAATCAGTAATAAAGGGGCGTTGACTCACGAGGTAATTATATCACTATAACAAAAAGGGGATTTGAAAGAATATTTTCACATGGAGGATTAAGAGACCATGGATCATTTGGCCAAAATTTTGAAAGGAAATTGGATAAGGACTTGAAATTGAGTGTAAAAGGACATTGAGAAAGGTTAATTAAATGGGATTGCACAGATGACTTGGCTGAAGTGTTGATGCAAGCACCAGCGCAATGGGCTTTGTTTTGACACTTTAACGATTCTATTGCCAGCACTGCCCACATGGGTTCTTCTAATCTCCCGCTGGAACTTTGCCCAAGTTCAGCAGAAACCACCAATCAACAGGGTAAATGGATGTTGGTGCCAGGACTTGCGTCAGTTGGTACCTTCTGACAAAGTGATGGTGGGAGATCCGGAGAACCTCTGTGAAACCTTTGCCCCTGCATCTCTGAAGACGTAATTCTTGGAGTTCGGGGGAAGGAGTGGGGAAGCCTGGCACAGCATGCAGGCCTCTCTGAATGGCCACCTTTTCGACATTGACATGTCCTTCCCTCGAGGTCAGGCATCCTAAGGGGTGCCCCTCCCCAAATACCCCCACCTACCTCTCTCCAGCCCTCTGGTCCTCACCTCCCCTACATGAGGCCCCACTGCACTTAAGAACAAAGAACAGTACAGCACAGGAACAGGCCCTTCGGCCCACCAAGCCTGCGTTAACATGACGCCTTTCTAAACTAAAGATCTTTTGCCTCTATGTGCTCCGTGTCCCTCTATTTCCCGCCTGTTCATGTATCTGTCAAGATGCCTCTTAAACGTTGCTATTGTATTTGCTTCTACCACCTCCTCTGGCAGCGCATTCCAGCCACTTACCTGGTCCTTTGTTCTGGGATTTCGATTCTAGGAACTGCTGGTGGTCCCAGTCATGGATGTTGATACTGGGAAGACAGAGTTGACGGCCAATCAGATTATTCAGCATTTCTCTGAGGTGAGACCTCAGGCCAAGCGAGGAGTAAAAGTCCCATCTCCAGCCAATTAACCCTCCACAAGAGCGTTATGTGGCTGTGGGACTGCTGTGATTGGCGGGGATGCGTTCCCTGCCAACTCCCAGGTAGCAGGGAACCTGCCCATGGTGTAAATCTCTCTCCACAAGAGGCGATGGCCGAGTGGTATTATCGCTAGACTATCAATCCAGAAACTCAGCTAATGTTCTGGGGATCCGGGTTTGAATCCCACCATGGCAGATGGTGGAATTTGAATTCAGTAAAAAATATCTGGAAGTAAGAATCTACTGCAGCCATAAGTCAATTGTTGGAAAAACCTATCAGGTTCATTAAAGTCTTTTAGGGAAGCACAGGACAAACACAAGAAGGTGGTCAACGCAGTGCAAGGAGATGGTCTGGGGAAGGATAACCAGTTTGCGACAGGTAGGGACAGAGCGTGCAATCAAAAGAGTGCACTAACAAATCGGATCCATATAAAGGCTAGCATAAAGACACTTTACCTGAATGCATGTAGCATTCGAAACAAAGTGAATGAGTTGATGGCACAAATCAGTACAAATGGGTATGATCTAGTGGCCATTACAGACACGTGGTTGCAGGGTGACCAGGACTGGGAACTGAATATCCAGGGGTATCAGACATTTCAGAAGGATAGACAGGAAGGAAAAGGAGGTGGAGTAGCTCTGTTAATTAAAGATAACATCAGGACGGTAGTGAGAGACGATATAGCCTCTAAGGAGCAGAATGTGGAATCGTTTTGGGTGGAGATAAGGAATAGTAAGAGGAGGAAGTCACTGGTGGGCGTGGTCTATAGGCCCCCAAATAATAACTTTGAGGTGGGTTGGGCTATAAACAAGCAAATAATGGATGCGTGCAAAAACGGAACAGCAATAATCAGGGGGGATTTTAACCTGCATATTGATTGGTTGACTCAAGTCGGACGCGGTGGACTTGAGGAAGAGTTCTTAGAATGCTGTCGGGATAGTTTCCTCGAACAGTATGTTACAGAACCTACGAGGGAGCGAGCTATCTTGGATCTGGTCCTGTGTAATGAGACAGGTAAAATTAATGATCTTCTTGTGAGGGATCCTCTTGGAATGAGTGATCACAATATGGTTGAATTTCTAATACAAATGAAGGGAGAGAAAGTAGGGTCCCAAACCAGTGTCCTCTGCTTGAACAGAGGAGAGTACAATAGGATGAGGGCAGAATTGGCTAATGTAGACTGGGAGCGCAGACTAGTTGGTAGGACAGCTGAGTAACAGTGGCGGATTTTTAAGGAGATTTTTCTCAGTACTCAGTAAAAATATATTCCTGTGATAAAAAAGGAATGTAAGAAAAGGGATAACCAGCCGTGGATAACTAAGGAAACAAAGGAGAGTATTAAATTAAAAACTGATGCATACAGAGTGGCCAAAACTAGTGGGGAATTAGGAGATTGGGAAAGCTTTAAAAAACAACAAAGAACTACTAAGAAAGCGATAAAGAAAGGAAAGATAGATTATGAAACTAAACTGGCACAAAATATAAAAACTGATAGTAAAAGTTTTTACAAACATATAAAAAGGAAAAGAGTAGCTAAAGTAAATGTTGGACCCTTAGAAGACGAGAAGAGGGATTTAACAATGAGAAACGAGGAAATGGCCGAGGTCTTAAACAAGTTCTTTGTGTCGGTCTTCACGGTAGAGGACACAAATAGCTTACCAAAAATTGATGGTCGTGGGACTGTAGGGGGCCAGGTCCTTAAAACGATTACTATTACTAAAGAGGTAGTGCTTGGTAGGCTAATGGGACTAAAGGTAGACAAGTCCCCGGGCCCGGATGGAATGCATCCCAGGGTACTGAAAGAAATGGCAGAAGTAATAGCGGATGCGTTGGTTGTAATTTATCAAAATTCGCTGGACTCTGGGGAAGTGCCGGCTGATTGGAAAACAGCTAATGTGACACCACTGTTTAAAAAAGGAGGTAGACAAAAGGCGGGTAACTACAGGCCGGTTAGCTTAACGTCCGTAGTTGGGAAATTGCTGGAATCCATCATTAAAGAAGAAATAGCAGGACACCTGGAAAAAAATGGTTCGATCAAGCAGACGCAGCATAGATTCATGAAGGGAAAGTCGTGTTTGACGAATTTACTGGATTTTTATGAAGATGTAACGAGTGCGGTTGACAGAGGGGAACCAGTGGATGTGGTGTTTTTGGATTTCCAGAAGGCGTTCGATAAGGTGCCTCACAAAAGGTTGCTGCAGAAGATTGGGGTACACGGAGTTGGGGGTGAAGTGTTAGCGTGGATTGAGGATTGGCTATCTAACAGGGAGCAGAGAGTTGGAATAAATGGGTGCTTTTCTGCTTGGCAGTTGGTGACTAGTGGCGTGCCACAGGGATTGGTGCTGGGGCCTCAACTGTTTACCATATACATAGATGATCTGGAGGAGGGGACCGAGTGTAGGGTAACAAAGTTTGCGGATGATACAAAGATGAGTGAGAAAGCGAATTGCGTGGAGGATGCGGAAAGTCTGCAGAGAGATTTGGATAGGCTAAGTGAGTGGGCGAGGATCTGGCAGATGGAGTATAACGTTGACAAGTGTGAGGTTATCCACTTTGGAAGGAATAATAGTAAAATGGACTATTATTTAAATGGTGAAAAATTACAGCATGCTACTGTGCAGAGGGACCTGGGGGTCCTTGTGCATGAATCGCAAAAACTCAGTTTGCAGGTGCAGCAGGTGATCAAGAAGGCAAATGGAATGTTGGCCTTTATCGCGAAGGGGATGGAGTATAAAAGCAGGGAGGTCTTGCTGCAATTGTACAAGGTACTGGTGAGGCCACAACTGGAGTACTGTGTGCAATTTTGGTCCCCTTATTTGCGGAAGGATGTATTGGCCTTGGAGGGAGTACAGAGAAGGTTCACCAGGTTGATACCGGAGATGAGGGGGTTAGCTTATGAGGAGAGATTGAGTAGATTGGGCCTGTACTCGTTGGAGTTTAGAAGGCTAAGGGGAGATCTTATAGAGACATAAAAGATAATGACGGAGCTCGACAGGGTAGAGGTGGAGAGATTCTTTCCACTTAGAAAGGAAACAAGAACTAGAGGACACAGCCTCAAAATAAGGGGGAGTCAGTTTAGGACTGAGTTGAGGAGGAACTTCTTCTCTCAGAGGGTAGTGAATCTCTGGAATTCTCTGCCCATTGAAGCAGTGGAGGCTACCTCGTTAAATATGTTTAAGTCACAGGTAGATAGATTTCTGATCAATAAGGGAATTAAGGGTTATGGGGAGCGGGCGGGTAAGTGGAACTAAACCACTATCAGATCAGCCATGATCTTATTGAATGGCGGGGCAGGCTCGAGGGGCTAGATGGCCTACTCCTGCTCCTATTTCTTATGTAGGAAATCTGCTGTCCTTACCTGGTCTGGCCTACATGTGACTCTAGATCCACAGCAATGTGGTTGACTCTCAACTGCCCTCAGGCGACTAGGGATGGGCAATAAATGCTGGCCCAGCCAACGACGTTAGTGTCCCACGAATGAATAAAGTAAAAAAGATTGACAGAGAAACTAGAATAGATTTCAGTGGGATTGCTGCATGGTGGTGGCACAGTGGTTAGCACTGCTGCCTCACTGCACCAGGCACCCAGGTTCGATCCCCAGCTTGGGTCACTGTCTGTGCGGAGTCTGCACGTTCTCCCCTTGCCTGCGTGGGTTTCCTCCTGGTCTCTGGTTTCCTTCCACAGTCCGAAAGACGTGCTGGTTAGATGCATTGACCATGCTAAATTCTCCCTCAGTGTTACCCGAACAGATGCTAGAGTGTGGCGACTAGGGGATTTTCACAGTAACTTCATTGCAGTGTTAATGTAAGCCTTACTTGTGACTAATAAATAAACTACTTTACAAGGGCGAGGCAGGAAATTCAAGATAATCGATTCCAACATCAAAGTATCCAAAAACACAGTGGGTAGAATTTTCCTCTCCCCCCGCCACGGGAATTGTAGGGGGGGGGGGGGGGGGGGGGGGGCACGGACCATGCAAAGGTCCATTGACCTCAGGCGGGATTTTCTGGCCTTGAGAGTGCGTTTGGCCGGAAAGTCCCGCCCAGTGCGTGTGTGTGCGTGTGTGTGGGTGTGTGTGGGTGTGTGTGTGTGGGATTCTAACCTCTATTCTGGCAGACTGTAGTGGCTTGAGGAATCAGCATTGGTTAGAATGGGAGGGGAACCACACGCAGGATCCACATCTCTAGCATTTTGCACTCAGTGCAGATTTATTTTCATTCCATGACAGTCTTGCCAGCTGATTAAACGATTAGCTCATCTGCTGGAGATAAAGGTTCGTTAGGCAGACCTGCAGAAAGTACGCTTCATGAATTCAGTGGAATCCGGCGTACAAAAAAAAAAGAATAACCCACACACACGTTTTCAATGCGCTTTTCCCAGAAATCTTCCCTGCATAAAATCATGTAAAATGACAAAATTCTTTGCAAGGCGTTGTCATATTTCTGCAAAAGGTGCAAATTGCCTGTAATTTCGATATTCGTCCCTTCAACTCGTGAATAAACAGACTTTCCCTCCTCTCGGATCTCATTTTTAAGTGTCCTAAAAAATAACAGTTTGACTTGTGCGAAGTGCCAAAAATTTGTGTTAATTAGGAAGTTGATGTCTATTATTTTAGAAGTTGTCAGTTAAGAATCTCAGTGTGCCGCATGTTACTACTATCTTTGTAACATCCCTTCAATGGTGCCAAGAAGGAAGTTAAATTATCACACAAAAAAAACTTCCCTGCGGACCGCTATAAATAATGCAAACTTGAAGCATTCGTAAGGGTATTTGTGGACACTTTTCTCCATTGCAAAATCTCTAAGTGCAGGTTCTGTATTTTAAGTCCAGGATCTTTAATGTTTTTTTTAAAGTTTATTTATTAGTCACAAGTAGGCTCACATTAACACTGCAATGAAGTTACTGTGAAAATCCCCTAGTTGCCACACTCTGGCACCTGCTCGGGTACAGTGAGGGAGAATTTAGCACGGCCAATGCACCCTAACCAGCACATCTTTCGGACTGTGGGAGGAAACCGGAGCACCTGGAGGAAACCCACGCAGACACAGTGAGAATGTGCAGACTCCACACAGTGACCCAAGCCGGGAATTGAACCCGGGTCCCTGGCGCTGTGGGGCAGCAGTGCTAACCACTGTGCCACCCATAACCTGACAATCTGCAATGACAAATAAACAATAACCGCTACAGGAGTCCCCTCCTGCAACCCCCCTCCATCCAACTCTCCTCCACCTTACCCTCTCAACCCCCTCCAATCCCACTTCTGTTTTAGTGGGGGTGAAAGGTTATCGGTAGGCAGGAAGGTTGCGTTAAGGTTGCAAGCAGATCAGCCATGATTTTATTGAAAGGTAGACAAGCTCGAGGGGCCAAGTGGCCTACTCCTGTTCCTAACTCATATGTTTATACAAAGAACAAAGAAAATTACAGCACAGGAACAGGCCCTTTGGCCCTCCAAGCCTGCACCGACCATGCTGCCTGACTTAACTAAAACCCCCTACACTTCCGGGGACCATGTCCCTCTATTCCCATCTCATTCATGTACTTGTCAAGACGCCCCTTAAAAGTCACTACCGTATCCGCTTCCACTACCTCCCCCGGCAACGAGTTCCAGGCACCCACTATGTGAAAAAAATCTGCCTGGTACATCTCCTTTCAACATTGTCCCTCGCACCTTAAACCTATGCCCCCTAGTAATTGACTCTTCCACCCTGGGAAAAAGCTTCTGACTATCCACTCTGTCCATGCCCCTCATAATCTTGTAGACTTCTATCAGGTTTTTTAAAAAGTTTATTTATTAGTCACAAGTAGGCTCACATTAACACTGCAATGAAGTTACTGTGAAAATCTCCTAGTTGCCACACTCCGGCGCCTGTTCGGGTACACTGAGGGAGAATTTAGCACGGCCAATGCACCTAACCAGCACGTCTTTCAGACTGTAGGAGGAAACCAGAGCACCTCAACCTCCCTCAACCTCCAATGCTCCAGTGAGAACAAACCAAGTTTCTCCAACCTCTCCTCATAGCTAATGCCCTCCATACCAGGCAACATCCTGGTAAATCTTTTCTGTACCCTCTCCTAAGCCTCCACATCCTTCTGGTAGTGTGGCGACCAGAATTGAACACTATATTCCAAGTGCGGCCTAACTAAGGTTCTATAAAGCTGTAACATGACTTGCCAATTTTTAAATTCAATACCCCGGCCGATGAAAGCAAGAATGCCGTATGCGTTCTCGACTACCTTCTCCACCTGCGTTGCCACTTTCAGTGACCTGTGTACCTGTACACCCAGATCCCTTTGCCTATCAATACTCTGCAGGGTTCTGCCATTTACTGTATATTTCCTATCTGTATTAGACCTTCCAAAATGTATTACCTCACATTTGTCACATACGTTCTATACCTCACATACATAGAATCATAGAAACCCTACAGTGCAGAAGGAGGCCATTCGGCCCATCGAGTCTGCACCGACCACAATCCCACCCAGGCCCTACCCCCACATATTTATCCGCTAATCCCTCTAACTACGCATCTCAGGGACAATTTTAACCTGGCCAATCAACCTAACCCGCACATCTTTGGACTGTGGGAGGAAACCGGAGCACCCGGAGGAAACCCACGCAGACACGAGGAGAATGTGCAAACTCCACACAGACAGTGACCCGAGCCGGGAATCGAACCCGGGACCCTGGAGCTGTGAAGCAGCAGTGCTAACCACTGTGCTACCATGCCGCCCACGTTCTTATTTCTTCAGTCCGGACGTCTATTGCCAGCATAATAAAGTTAGAGTGACAAGGTGCCATTAACTTTTGAAAACGTAAGCTAGGGATGATGTTTGGCACAGTGCTATATTGAAACAGCACAAACAGCCCATGAAGAGTCATGTTGGACTGGAAACATTAACTCTGTTTCTCCCTCCACAGATGCTGCCCAAACTGCTGAATGTTTCCAGCACACTCTGTTTTTATTTCAGATCTCCAGCATCTGCAGTATTTTAGTTAATATCAGCATTAAAATAAGATAGACAGTGGTTAGGCACAAGTGCCAAATAGATGAACAAAACAATATCCATCACAATTTCTACTGTTACATGTACATCAATATAATTTTTAAAATTCATTCGTGGGACACGGATGTCGCTGGTTGGCAAGCATTTATTGCCCATCTCAAGTTGCCTTTGAAGGGCAGTTGAGAGTCAACCACATTGCTGTGGCTCTGGAATCACGTGTAGGCCAGACCGGGTAAGGACGGCAGATTTCCTTCCCTAAAAGACATTAGTGAACCAGCTGTGTTTTTCTGACAACCGACAATTGTTTCATGGTCTTCAGTAGATTCTTAATTCCAGATATTTTTTATTGAATTCAAATTCCACCATCGGCCATGGCAGGATCCGAATTCGGGTCCCCAGAACTGGGTTCACTGAGGGAGAATTTACCATGGCCAATGCACCTAACCAGCACCTCTTTCAGATTGTGGGAGGAAACCAGAACACCCGGAGGAAACCCACGCAGACATGGGGAGAACATGCAAACTCCGCACAGACAGAAGTTCCAAGCTGGGAATCGAACCCGGGTCCCTAGCGCTGTGAGGCAGCAGTGCTAACCACTGTTCAGGGGACCCGAGTTCGAATCCCGCCGCGGCAGATGGTGGAATGTGAATTCAAAAAGAAATCTGGAATTAAGAATCTACTGATGACCATGAAACCATTGTCGATTGTCGGGAAAACCCATCTGGTTCATTAATCTCCATTAGGGAAGGAAATCTGAGTTTCTGGATTAATAGTCTCGCGATAATACCTCTAGGCCACCGCCTGCTCCATAACTGTGAAAGAGCCAGAGAATGGAACTCATCAAATAGCTCCTTCAAAAAACCTGCACATTCATGATGGGCCAAATGGTCTCCTCCTGTGCTGTATTATTCAATGATTGTCTGAACCTCTAAAGATCTGCCCTGTTGCATTTTTCTTGTACATTTTTGCTCTCCTCACAGGCTGGTATTAACATGCAAAACAACTGGCTTTTGTGGTATTAATTAAGTTATTGTCCTGCTTTCTGACTAACTGCATGGCAGAGAAATATTGAAGCCCTGAGTGAGCTTCTTTCGAATATCTTGATTGAAAGGGAAAAAAAATCATTGGTTGTAAGTCGCTGTCATTTTGACAGCAAGCACTAGAAGAATGCACAAAATGAGAAATGAGAAGCGGTGATTCAGCCTGTGTAATGATGCAGTTTCAGAGTTTCCATTCATGAACATAAAGAGATTTATTGCGTGATCTTCAAGAGTAGCAGCATATCGGCAGCTAGCTCCAAAATACCTCTGACTATAAGAACTCCTCCCCCTGGGGGCGATTCTCCACTCTGAGCCCTGATTGGTCACTCAGGTCAGGTGACCCTTACTCTGCTGTGTTGCCCTGAAAGGGGACAACCACCACAGCCAGCAAGCCAGTTTTTTTATTTTCCACTGAACAACTGCAGTTGGTTCGCACCTTCCTCAGGGATATTCCACTTTGTTCAGTAATGTTAGCCATGGGCCCTGATGATATTCATTCCAACTGTTTACCCAAGAAAGCAGGAGGGAACCCCTTAAAGTGAAAGCACCAAAAGAAAGCTACTGCAATGGGGGAGGGATCTACTCTTAACACCAGGGCTAATTTAGTGGAAAATCTTGAAGCAGAACATATGGAGTGACAGAAAAATTCCACCATTAGTTCTGGCACAGATTTGCAGCCAATGTTTAAACTAAAGAGAAGTTCAAATGAAAAACGCTTGATGCTTAAATACATTTAAGTCCATCCAGGCAATATTCTAACGATGCCATTTTCAAGGTAAATGTTAAGGGAAGTAATATTAATATTAAGCCACTCAATCTGACAACATAGCTCGATATCTCTGCCCCTAATGGTTGACAATTCCCTAGCTGATAGCAAAACTTTGAAATAGCTCAAAGTATTTTTCTGCCTTCATTAAGGCAATGTTCCTACATAACACGCTACAAAATATTTGATTTTTAAAAATCCATTCCTGGGACATGGGCGTCGCTGGCTGGCCAGCATTTATTGCCCATCCCTAGTTGCCCTTGAAGGGCAGTTGAGATTCAACCACATTGCTGTGGCACTGGAGTCACATGTAGGGCAGACCAGGTAAGGACGGCAGATTTCCTTCCCTAAAGGAGATTAATGAACCAGATGGGTTTTTCCGACAATCGACAAGTAGATTCTTAATTCCAGATTTCTTTTATTGAATTGAAATTGGAATTTCTGCCATGGCGGGATTTGAACCCACGTCTCCAGAACATTTGCTGAGTTTCTGGATTAATACTTTAGTGATAATACCACTAGGCCATCCCCTCCCCTATCTAATTACATTTGCAAAAGGGAAGTGACAACAATGGGTGCTTTAATTACTGATGCACCATTCATAGAAACTAGAAGCAGCAGTAGGCCAATCGACCCCTCGAGCCTGCCCCGCCATTCATCTTGATCATGGCTGATCATCAAATTCAATACCCTGATCCTTCCTCCCATATCCCTTTAGCTCCAAGAGCTGTCTCCAATTTCCTCTTGAAATCAGACAACGTTTTGACCTCAACAACATTTTGTGGTAGTGGATTCCACACATTCACCACCCTCTGCGTGAAGGAATTTCTCATCACCTCAGTCCTAAAAGGTTTACCCCTTATTCTCAAACTATGACCCCTAGTTCTGGCCTCCCCCACCATTGGGAACATTCTTTCTGAATCTACCCTGTCTAACCCTGTTAGAATTTTATAAGTTTCAATGAGATCCCCTCTCACTCTTCTAAACTCCAATGAATATAATCCTAACCAACTTAATCTCTCCTCATATGACAGACCTGCCATCCCAGGAATCAGCCTGGTAAACCTTTGCTGCGCTCCCTCAATAGCAAGAACATCTTTCCTCAGACAAGGACACCAAAACTGCACACAATATTCCAGATGTGGCCTCACCAACACCCTATATATCTGCAGCAAAACATCCCTATCCTATTACTCAAATCCTCTCACTATGAAGTCCAACATACCATTTGCCTTCTTTACTGCCTGCTATACCTGCACGCTTACTTTTAGCGACTGATGTACGAGGACTCCAAGTATCCACCTCTCTCAATTTATACCCATTCAAGTAATAATCTGTCTTCCTATTATTGGTACCAAAGTAGATAGCCTCACATTTATCCACATTATACTGCATCTGCCATGCAGATGCCCACACACTCAGCCTGTCCAAATCACGCTGAAGCATCTCTGCATCCTCGTCATAGCTCACCCTCCCGCCCAACTTTGGATCGCCTGCAAATTTGGAGAGAATACATTCAGTTCCCTCTTCCAAATCATTAATATATAATGTGAACAGTTGGGGTCCCAGCACAGATCCCTGCGGATCCCCAATAGTCGCTGACTGCTAATCAGAAAAAGACCCATTTATGCCAACTCTTTGCTTCCTATCTGCTAACCAGCTTTCTATCCATCTCAAGACATTATCTGCAATCCCATGTGCTTTAACTTTACATAGTAAAGGGGCGGCACGGTGGTTCGCACTACTGCCTCACAGCGCCAGGGACCTGGGTTCAATTCTTGCCTCGGGTCACTGTGTGGCGTTTGCACATTCTCCCCGTGTCTGCGTGGGTTTCTTCCAGGTGCTCCGGTTTCCTCCCACAGTTCAAAGATGTGCGGGTTAGATTGATTGGCCATGCTAAATTGCCCCTTAGTATCAGTGGGACAAGCAGGGTAAATACGTGGGGTTACGGGGATAGGGCCTGGATGGGATTTTTGTTGGTGTAGGCTCGATGGGCCAAATGGCCTCCTTCTGCACTGTAGGGATTCTATTAATACAAACCTTGGCATTTAAAGTTTGCAAGCCTGGCTTTCTGTGTCCTTTTCTGTACAAATAAATTTAATTAAAAAAGAACATGCAGCCTAACAGTACACGTTCTGAGCTCTGACAGATCATGAGTCACCTCGCAAAAGGTTCAAAATCCGACAACCTCACAAGTCTCGTTGTCAAAGTAACAGTCTCTCCCTTTACAAATGCGATGCTGTCAGCCTTTAGGTGGATAAATGAAGGAAGAGAAGGCTTGAGCCAATGATGGAATTAAAAGGGGCCATCCTATTGAGAGTCGCAAAACACCTGATGACTAGAATCTAAATTGAGATTTTAGACCATTGAAAAACATTAGAATTGAACTGAAAGGATTGCTTTATAGAATTAAAGAAATTTGCCTGTGGGAATTTAGATTGGGTATTTTTTGTGTGTGTCGCTGGCTGGCTAGCATTTATAGCCCATCCCTACATTGATACAATTGGCTGGCTTGCAAGGCCATTCCAGAGAGTCAACACCATTGCTGTGGATCTGGAGTCACATGTAGACCAGACCATGCAAGGACGGCAGGTTTCCTTCCCTAAAGGACATTAGTGAACCAGATGGGTTTTCCGACAATCGACAATGGTTTCATGATCATCAGTAGATTCTTAATTCCAGATATTTTTCATTGAATTTTGACCACATGATCTAGTTCTCTCACATCTCCATTTGATCTACTTTTGTACCCAGTGCCGATATTAGGAAGGGGGTTTTCTGGTCCTCGTGCTATTCAGTGATCCACACCCATGGGTGCGATCATTGTCAAACTACAGAAAGGTCTTAACACACCCGATATCATCGTACCCACGCATACAAGGTGACCAGCTGGGTGAAGTAACAGAAATGTCTCACCACTGTCCAGGTGCCCACAGCTTCAGGGCGCCATGAATAGAGGGAGAAAGGGTCAGAGGAAACTTTGGGGAGAGGAGAAAAGGACAAGAATGAATACTGCTCTTTCAAACTACCTCTCGGAAGACTTTGCAAGATGACTTTGCAAAAGCAAAGTTGAGAGGGTTGGCTTATGAGGAGAGACTGAGTAGACTGGGGCTATACTCATTGGAATTCAGAAGAATGAGCGCAAATCTTTGAGAAACATATAAGATTATGAATGGAACCACCTTAAGTACACCAACCACAGGGGGTGAAACAGATCTCATGGCTGTTGGGTGAAACCAATTGTGACTCACTCAAATATCCCAGTGACTGACCAATGTCTGGACAGGCATAAGCTTCATTCACTAACTAAACCAAATAGCAGTTTTCAGAAGCTGTAATATCCAATTAAAATTTAAAGTTTATTTATAAGTGTCACAAGTAGGCTTACATTAACACCGCAATGAAGTTACTGTGAAAATCCCCTAGTTACCACACTCTGGCGCCTGTTCGGGTACATGGGGGGAGAATTTAGCACGGCCAATGCACCTAACCAGCATGTCTTTCGGACTGTGGGACGAAACCGGAGTACCTGCAGGAAACCCACGCAGACACGGGGAGAACATGCAGACTCCGCACAGACACTGACCCAAGCCGGAATCAAACCCAGATCCCTGGAGCTCTGAGGCAGCAGTGCTAACCACTGTGCCGTCCTGGAGCCTCGTTGTGGTAACATCACCGGACAAGTGATTCCAGAGGCTCAGATTAATTGCTCTGGAGGCAAGGGTTCAAATCCCACCATGGAATTTAGATTTAATAAACAAAAATCTGGAATTGAAAGCTAGTCTCAATAATGGTGACCGTGAAGACTTTCCGACATTGTGGTAAAAACCCAGCGACTCCAAGTCCTCAGCAATGTGGTTGACTCTCAAATGCCCTCTGAAGTGGAGGGCAGTAGCCAAAGAGTGGTGAGCCTGTGGAATTCATTACCACAGGAAGTAGTTGATGCCAAAACATTGAATGTATTCAAGAGGAGGCTGGATATAGCACTGGGGGTGAATGGGATCAAAGGTTATGGGGAGAAAGCAGGATTAGGCGATTGAGTTGAACGACCAGCCATGATTGTGGTGAATGGCCTCCTCTTGCTCCTATCTTCTATGTTTCGATGGGCAATAAATGCTGTCCCAGCCAGCGATGCACACATCCCATAAAACAAACTAAATATATCATAAATATTAAGGATTACAGTATTGTAAGAACGATCCCTATAGTTAATCATTATACTCTAGGAGTGCTGCCAGCCACTTCTACTCACAGGCTTAACCCACTTTCGGAAGCTTCCGTCCTGTGTTTAGCCTGGAGCTCAAATCTGTTCATTCTGACTTTGAAGTGACTTCAGTTTGGAAAAGATGCATAATGTCTGGTTGAACTGAAATGACACTAGCTCTCCCCAGCCCCATCAGCAGAAACACAGGAAAACCTCTCCAAATGCTGGAGCTGATTAAGCTAAATGATTGCAAAAGTTGTGTGGAACACGACCATCTCAGCATCCAAAATAATAATGCACACTGCCATCGTGCAAAGCACTGGACTCGCAGGGCGGAAGTTTCCGGCCATGCTCACCCCAAGGTGAAAATGGCGCCCGAGGTCAACATACATTTGCATAGTTCGTGTCCCGCCCACTACGACTCTCGTGACGGGCGGGACGGGAAACTTGCACCCACAGCCTCTGATGGTTAAACTCTGCGTTATCAACTTTCAATAATGTGCAAGGAGGTCACTAGATGGAGACACCATCTACACCAAAACCTGCCCGGGGTAAGAGGGTTAGCCTGGCTCTGGAGAGGAGGGTCTCTGGCCCGCAAAGCCCGGAGCAGAAACAGCTTCAGCCATGGAGATATTCACAGCCAAAACTATACTGACAGTGAGCTGTGACGAGGATGCAAAGACAGCTCACCACCGTCTTCTGAAGGGCAATTAGGAATGGGCAATAAATGTTGGCCTAGCCAGTGACACCCCCATCCTGTAAAATGAATCAAAATAAAGACCGGTTCAGCAATTGGGTAAGGTGGTGGCACATGGGAGCACACTGGTTTCCTCCAGTTTCCTCCCACACTCCAAGTAGGACGGCACGGAGGCACAGTGGTTAGCACTGCTGCTTCACAGCGCCAGGGACCCAGGTTCCATTCCCGGCTTGGGTCACTGTCAGTGCGGAGTTTGCACATTCTCCCTGTGTCTGCGTGGGTTTCCTCCGGGTGCTCCGGTTTCCTCCTACAGCCCAAAGATGTGCAGGTTAGGTGCATTGACCATGCTAAATTCTCCCTCGGTGTACCTGACCAGGCGCTGGAGTGTGGCGACTAGGGGATTTTCACAGTAACCTCATTACAGTGTTAATGTAAGCCTACTAATAAATAAATCAACTTTAAGATGTGCAGGTTAGGTTGATTGGCCATGCTAAAATTTCCCCTTAGTGTCAGAGAGATTAACAGGGTAAAAATGCGGGGATGCAGGGATTGGGCTTGGGTGGGACTGTTGTCAGTGCAGCTTCGATGGGCCAAAATGCCCCCTTCAGAACTGTAGGGATTCTATGGTTCTACATGTGGGTAAATGTAAGAGTAGCCACGTTAATAGGAAGAATGGAAAAAGCAGGCTTCTTTAAAAAAGGACAAGCAAATGTTGGCATTCAGGTGGATTTCGATCTTCCTTGCACACAAATCAAGTTAGGTGCAGTGAGCAATGAGGATGGCAAACGTCATGTGAGCCTTTATCATAAGAATGTTGTGATATAGGAGTAAAGATGCCTTGCAACAGTCGAATAAGACTTTGGCGAGACTACACCTGGAGTATGGTGCACAATTTTGATCTCCTTACCTTTGAAAAGACATAATCACCTCAGAGGAAAGCAGCGTAGTTTCACCAGATTGATTCCTGGGGTGAGAAGGTTGTCCCATGAAGAGAGATTAAATAGAATGGCCTATGTTCTCGACAATTAAGAAATGATCTCATCGAAACCTATACAATGCTGAGAGATGGTGACAGGGTGGATTCCGAGAAGCTGTTTATCCCAGCTGGAGAGAACAAAAGAAGGTTTTATTGGCTCAGAATAAGAGGATTGCCATTTAAAAAAATACTTCATTCAGGTTTGTGAAACTTCAGAATTTTCTCCTTTCGAGCGGGCTGTCCCACGTGGGGCTCAGTCTGGGTCTTTAAGATTGTTACTCGGAAGTGCTTTTTTCCTTCTAACTCTTTCAGAGCAACTGTGAGGGTAAAACTGGCAGATCCATCTGAATTTAGCGATTTAGCCCAGCGCAATTGTCCAGGGGAAGTGAACCCTTCTGGACAATTGCCAGGTAAATCCTTACCTGGAAACTTTCAAGAGGGACTTCCCAGCGTATCTTTGGGGTTCCCCACAAGTGCAATGCTTTGGACCCTGGGAGTTATGGCCCATTTTGTTGTGATCGCTATTGTCTAGATGTTCCCCGTGCTTACTTCTCTTACCTGCTCTGGTTCATGTCAAGCGGGACCTATAACAGACTGTCGATACAATATTGCCTGGGGAGCACTCAAGACAAGTTTGTGTTGCCATTTATCTCAGTGAATGTGCTTCTTCAAAAAAGGAATTGCTATGAGTAACTATTAAATATCACCAGTGAGATAAAAATAAACAATAACATGCAAAGCCTTATTATGAACAATTAGGAGCCAAACAAATGATGATTAACTTCAAATTTACTTATTTAAAGTTTTATCTATTCTATGGCTCTCACACAGACAACAGTCTATGAGGCAAACAATAGTATTACTTACACACCACTGGTTAAACTAACAAAAACTAAATGAGTGTTTTATACTGCTCTTCCAGGAACAGTCTAGTGATTCGAGCAGGGTGTATGCTTGTTTCAGCTCAGTTTTAATATCCCTGGACCACCAAAACAAATAGTTATTTTATTTGAAGGCCATTTCTACCCAAGGTTGGATGGGCTATATTTTATGAGCTCATTGCTAATAAAGACTTCAAGCGTACACTGTTCCTGAGGCACAAATACACCTGTGTACATAGACCAAAAAAATAGAGGCAGGGACACAAGGTTACAAGCTCTCTCTTTCCAAACGCAGCAACACTTAAACCATCCTCAACTTTGCATCTAAAAGAGTTCTCCTCTCACTCCATGTTTGTTCTGTTTGAAGACAGGCCCCGAGCTCAGTGTCTGCTGGCATTCTATCCTGAGCTACTTTTCTTGGCAGTTATTCCTCAGTGGAGTTTCACCATTTCCTTCCACTCTCGGGGGATGGGGGCAAGGAGGCGGGTCCCACGTACATCTCTTATTCTGAACCACACATTAGCCATGAAGCCAACCAGTCC